>NC_090249.1:5719710-5824710 GCF_037325665.1 Littorina saxatilis | reverse complement strand
GGTCCATTCTAGAATGAAACCGGATTCTAAGTTCGCGCAGAACATATATATATATATATATATATATATATAAGTACAAAGGGACTTTTAGGGTGACCTCAGTGGAATGATGCATTAGGGTGACCTTACTAAACTCTGCATATAACACAGTATCAGATTAAACTGAATGCTCAACACAATCAGCACCTTAAATGGTGTAATATAATGCAGTATGAATTCTTTATTATTATTTTTTGAAGATATACATAATTTTGCCGGTCACCCTTAGGATTACCATGTAATTGAGGTGACATCAGGTGACCTTTGTAAAATACCTTTCTTGGGTGACCACTAGTCATATATGTGTCCATATCTGCATCAAATAGCACGGATCGAGGCCCAATGAGTGCTATTTGATGCAGAAGGACCCTTTTCACAGATATGGAGACATATGGTAAAAATATGTGTATTTGTTTGTCATCCAAGTAGTTTGCCGTGAGACAACTTTAAAAACAAGCGGAAAATCGCATTACTTATGAACACATTTTTATTGGACACTTTTTCCCCCGGAGTTTATAGACCCGTGTTTCCACAGGTAAAAGTCCCATACCTTGATTATTCCCATAACCTGCTATGAAGTTGTGGTGTGTATTATTATTGGTTTACAGTTAATATGCTAACTAATCTTTTTGTAAAATTGCTATTTATTGATTGTTTTCATTTTTGTGTATCTACGTTGATATACATGTATATATATCAATCAATCAATCAATGAGGCTTATATCGCGCATATTCCGTGGGTACAGTTCTAGGCGCTCTGCAGTGATGCCGTGTGAGATGAAATTTTATACGGCCAGTAGATTGCAGCCATGTCGGCGCATATTTACCTTTCACGGCCTTATTCCAAGTCACACGGGTATGATAGACAATTATTAACTGTGCCTAAGCAATTTTGCCAGGAAAGACCCTTTTGTCAATCGTGGGATCTTTAACGTGCACACCCAATGTAGTATACACGGGGGGTGGTTCGGACACCGAAGAGAGTCTGCACACAAAGTTGACTCTGTGAAATAAATTTCCGCCGAACCTGGGATCGAACTCGCGCTGACAGCGGCCAACTGAATACAAATCCAGCGCGCTACCAACTGAGCTATATCCCCGCCCCAATATATACACCTTATAACTTAAAAATTGCGACTTTGCTTGCTGGTCAGAATTGGGGGGACTGCTGAACTTGGCAATTGAAAATTGAAACGGACTAGTGGGGCTCTGTTTGGGATTCGCGCTAGTTATTGTGGGTTTTATGTTGGGCCGATCACACTAGCAACGACATGCATACATAAAACCCACAATAATTAGCGCGAATCTCAAACAGAGCCCCACTAGTCCGTTTCAATTTTCAATTTCAGCTGCCCCCCCAATTCTGACCAGCAAGCAAAGTCGCGTTGTTTTATGTCATAAGCTGTATTTTTTGCATATCCATGGTTTGAGACATGATTTTTGAAGCTACACTACTCACAAAAAGTTAAGGATCACTATGAGAAAACAGGTGCTCAATAAAATCAGTTCGCTACTGTTATTTATTTCTCAGTGAAACCCGGCAAATTGTTATGAATTATTGTTCAGCTGTAAGTGGGCGATGTTGTGTTAGTGGCAAAAATGCACGGGATTTTCTACTACCGAGCTTGGTAGCAAAAGAAAAAGCGGAAATTTGCGAAAAAGGACCTTGTTTTGGACCGTTCAGCCCGAACACATTGCACAAGCCACATGGAAAAACCATTATGCACGTGCAAGCGTTGCTGTTTATGTGTGAGATGCTGTCACTTGCTTGGCTTTTTGAGAAGACATACCACAAGTTTTAGGCATTATCTGACAATGCCTCCACGACGAAAATTGAACGAGTTTGAGAGGGGACGAGCTGTTGCATGGTTCCAAGATGGTGTCCCCAAGCGAGAAGTGGCCAGGCGACTTCACGTGTCCATCTCGGTCATTGTCAGACTGATTCAACATTTCACAGCCACTGGGAGGGTCCAGGAAAGACGCAGACCTGGGCGACCAAAGAAGACAACTCCACGTGAAGATCGTCTCATTGAACGACTAGCCTCTTCCAGCATTATTCGAAGGCAGCTGAGGGTGGCTACTAACACCAACATCAGCCAGCATACCATACGGAATCGCCTTCATGGGTTTAACCTCCGTTCTCGTCGCCCAGCTGTACGGCCACGCTTAACTCCAGCCCATAGGGCAGCACGCCGCGCCTTCTGAAGACGTCACATGAGGTGGACACGTCAGCAATGGTCCCAGGTCCTGTTCAGTGATGAATCACGCTTCACCCTGAACCACGACGACCGACTGAGGGTCTGGAGGAGCCAAGGCGAACGCTACATTGACACCACTGTTCAAGAAAAGGTGGGCTTTGGTGGAGGTTCTGTAATGGTCTGGGGGGCCTTCAGCCTTCACCACAGAACACCCTTGTTTCATGTACAGGGTAACCTGACTGGCCTCCGATACCGGGATGAGATCCTTCGACCGCTGGCTGTGCCTACGCTGCAGCAGATGGGACCGCAGGCTGTCCACCAGGATGACAACGCTCGCCCCCCCAGGGCAAGGGTGGTCAACGACTTCCTGCAGCAGTCTGGAGTCAACAGAATGGAGTGGCCAGCATGCAGTCCCGATCTCAACCCGATTGAGAACCTCTGGGATGAGTTGGATCGCAAAGTGAGGAGCAACCACCCCTCTCCCAGTGTCCAGCACCTCTACCAGATGCTGCAGGCTGAGTGGCAGGCGCTTCCACAGAGGATCTTCACCACCCTGGTCAACTCTACGAGGACTCGTTGCGTCGAGAGCCAGAACAGCCAGGGCGGTTACACGCATTGCTGAACTTTTTGGAGCATCTGAATGCCATGTCTTGTGATTTTAACGACTTTGTGAAATTAAATTTCGATACGTACACACTTTGATAAAATGTACAGACCAAACGATTGCTCAAAATTGAAGGAAACGTTGTATCGTTATCACTAAAGCATTGAATTAAACGTTTGCCAAATACCAACGCATTGGCTTTCTTATTTGGAAAGTTATGAATTTGTGTGCAAGTGATCCTTAACTTTTTGAGAGTAGCTTATATTAGACTCACTCACAGACACACAACCTGAAAAAAATATACATAAACAAGCACAAACATTAAAAACATTGACACACTAAATTATTTTTAGGTTTAATCTTTAATTTTTAGGTCAAAAGTGTAATCATTCAATGAAGCATTCACCAAAAAAGTCAATAAAAAAAATCACCAAAAAACAATCAATAGAAGCAGTTTCTGTAAAACAACGGCAAACAACAGACTAGATTAACACTGCTTCCATTAAATTAGGTACTTCCCTGTTAAGTCATTGGTCACACACATATCATCAAACACTATGATCCGTCACTCTTAAAACCACAGAAAATAATAGACTAGATCATACACTTTCACAAGCATATATTCACCAAGGATGTCAATTAAAAACACTTGACAGACGAAATAGGTCAATGGTCAACTCATTGGTCAATCAAACAAAAAAGCACAAACACACAGGATATCAAAGCAGAAATTGCTTGTTACAAAATCCGTGAATTTTATGAAAATACTGAAGAGCGAGCCATATTAATAAGTCAAAATCATGTTGATCAACTTTTTTTTAAAAATTATATCATTTTTGGTATACATGTAGTACCATAATTTGAAAAAAATGACATTCATTATGCAAAAAAGATGAGGTTTGTTTCGGATAACCCGACCGACCCTAAACTTTTTTTCCTGAACAGTAAAATCGCCGATCGTAAACTGTGTTTTGCCTTGTGGAGAAATAACATAAAATTGTCTACTTTTTAAAAAGAAATTGAACAAAATTGAAAGAAAGAAAAAGACCAATCGGGACAAAAATGACAACAAAAACAAAAAACAAAAACAAAAAAATCCGACAGACCAACCTTCCTTTTTTGGGTCATGTTACCCGAAACCAACCTAATTTTTTGTTACCTTATGGTTACAAAGCCTTAATTGGTCGATCAATACAAGCAATTGCTTCAAACAACACAAAGCACCATCAAATTGAAGAAAGACAATTATGATTACTGGCAGATGAAATCAAATGTGTTCATTTCTGAGATAAGACTCACTCATAGACACATGAAAGTATTAAACATCTCGGCACCAGTAATTTTTTTAAGTAATTTTTTTATCAATAGAAGCAATTACTCCAAAATTAAGAGCACCATAAAATACAACGGCATAAAACACTGTTCACGAAATATCAGACAATAAGCACCATATGATAATTCTGATAAAAATATGCAAGGACAATGCAATAAGGATGGAATATCTGTCCACAGAATTAACACATAATTTGAAGGGGGAAAAAGAAGTCACAAGTGCTCAACTTCCTATTATAAACAATGCAGAGAAGGTGGCACTAGGGCTCTCATTGTAAGAATGGAAACAAATAGCGGAGATAACATAGCAAGATAATCTTACTACTCATGACACAAAATGACTGCAAGTAGACCGTTCAAGCACGACAGACAATAGAAGATGGCAATTGGTGGAAGTCAACTAGAATCAGCAAAGAGCACAGAGACCTGGCCAAAACATTCTGTAGAATTTTAATAACCCAAAACAACCCTGCCAACTTTCTTTTTCTTCCGAGTTCTTATTTTTTTTGTGCTTTAGCCATTTCTTTGTGCTCTTCCCAGGTCTGATCTGAGTTGGTGCGCTTACACCACCAAACCATAATTCACTGTGTGTGGTGTTCCGTGAACACTCCGGAATAAAAACCGTTTGGGTTTGGAAAAATAATGCTTTTTTTTTTTTTTTACTAAGCTCGATTGACGAGCCATTCTCAAACGTTCCAAGTCAATGCCAAAATAGTGCTTACAAGTTTCCCCTCCTAGATTTAACCCCTCTTGTTTCTTCCATCCGATGTGTCAGCGACATTCACAGAAGTCTATGCATTTTTCTTTTAACAACCACAAAAGTATGCGTTTTCATTCCAAGAACTACATTGTTTTTTTCAAACTATGAAGATTTTTTATTTTTTTTAAATATCCGCGGACTTGATGATTGTAATCTGCGGAAACCTTACGTCCAACCGCGGATCCGATGACAATTCCCTTGCCTGCAATAAGCCTTTCTTATCTTTAAGACCAACGACTACATAACATAACATGACATAACATAGAATTTTAGTCGGTCCGAGGACAACTAGCACTATTCGAAAAATCAACTCTTTGGTGTCAAATATCAGCCAAAAATTAAACGTATAAATAGGAACAAAATATTTTGGCAATCAATCCGGACCATTATGCCCACCACAACACTGGTTTTTCCCTAATGGCCTGCCTTAACCAGCCGAATCATTGCTTGGCGAATGGCATTCGCCCGAATCACATTTGTCCTTAACCAGGTGAAGTGATTTGATTCGGGCTCGGTCAGTTCGGGCGACAGTCGTTCTCGTCCCTAACCAGACGAGCCAAAAGTAAACGAACGAACAGGATGTGAGCTTGCCGGAAATGACGCAACAAAATGCAAACAAAAATGGCTTCCGTTAACAACGAAGAAAATTTCGCTTCGCTGCTAGCCCTGTACACGTTGGCCGACGCCGATGATGAAGACAACGAAAGACCGCATCTTCTCTCCGTTTTTTTGAAATCCTTGTGTCTGGTATTCCAGAGGCAAGGGAACGATTCCCATAAATCAATAAAGACATCCAAACTATCGTCGGTCAACTCAGGCAAATCGGACATTTTTGTTGTTGTTTTTTTTGTTTGTTATTCAGCAATCGAGTCTCCTCTCTAGAGATCTCTTTTTTTTCGACGAATCAAACACCGGCTTGGAGAACATGTTCTGGGAGCAAATTTTAGCCTGAAACCCTGTCGGCGAGCAAGAACGAATCGGTTTCGGCGAACGCCTAGTCGACTGGCTAAGGAAAAAACTCATTCGCCCGAGCAATTTGCTTGGCGAATGCCATTCGCCGAGCAATGATTCGGCTGGTTAAGGCAGGCCATAAGGATAAGGATCTTGTTATCTGCAATGGGTGTAAAGTCTTTTTTTTTCCTTAGTTTAAGTTATTAAACAGACCTGTCCCACATTACTGCCCCTACCAAGACAATATACGCAAGTGAATGTTTGAAAGATAAGTGAACTGATGTAAAACATCTCAAAGACTTAGTATCATTTGGTAAGTTAGAAGCAGCGGCTTTTGAATTGTTCTCGGAATTTCTTGCGTTCATTGAAGATTTTGGTGCGAAGTAGCTGCACTTGCTGTTTGGGGTCTATAAGCTCTGAAAGATGGACGTCTCGTTTAAAAATGACTTCATCTGTCCAACGGATGGTAGTGGTCCTGTGGAACCAGGGGCATTCAGCTGAATAAAGCTGGAAAACTTGTTGATGACCAAAGTTGTGTCTTTTCTAGACCACCTTGTATATGTGCGTTCTCGAGAAGTGTTATCAGAAAGTTGGGAGTCCCCGGTATTTGGGTAAGTGCTTCCAGGAGGTTGGGGGTGTTCAGTGCTTCCAGGAGGTTGGGGGTGTTCAGTGCTTCCAGAAGGTTGGGGGTGTTCAGTGCTTCCAGAAAGTCGGGGGTGTTCAGTGCTTCCAGGAGGTTGGGGGTGTTCAGTGCTTCCAGAAGGTTGGGGGTGTTCAGTGCTTCCAGGAGGTTGGGGGTGTTCAGTGCTTCCAGAAGGTTGGGGGTGTTCAGTGCTTCCAGAAAGTCGGGGGTGTTCAGTGCTTCCAGGAGGTTGGGGGTGTTCAGTGCTTCCAGAAAGTCGGGGGTGTTCAGTGCTTCCAGAAAGTCGGGGGTGTTCAGTGCTTCCAGGAGGTTGGGGGTGTTCAGTGCTTCCAGGAGGTTGGGGGTGTTCAGTACTTCCAGGAGGTTGGGGGTGTTCAGTGCTACCAGAAAGTTGGGGGTGTTCAGTGCTTCCAGAAAGTCGGGGGTGTTCAGTGCTTCCAGGAGGTTGGGGGTGTTCAGTACTTCCAGGAGGTTGGGGGTGTTCCGTGCTTCCAGAAGTAATGGTGTGCTTTGATTGCAGGTCAAGCGCGAGCGGCGCATGTTTGGCATGTGTCTTGCCATAGTTGTTTGAATCCAGACATTGAAGGAATCCTCCCACAGCGGTGAGTTCACGTATGGCTAAGGGACACTGATAGACAGTCTTATTGATGACCTCAGAGTGTCCCATGTGCCTGTAAAATGCCTCTCGGGTTGATGTGTCCTGCACGTCTTGAAGGGAGAATAGTGTCGAGGCACGGTGCCGGAATTTATCGGCAATCAAGAGTTGAGGTTTGCACAGTCTGGTTCCCATTTCCTTGGTCACTGCCTTGATAGCATTCCAACCATTGACATGATCAGAGGAATTAAGGGTGTTTGGGAACAGAAATATGTTGGCACTATTTATTTCAACTGACTTGCGTTGACGCACAAGCAGCTGTATGGGCTCGACAGAATCATTTGGAATGAGAACTGGGACAAGTCTTCGGCTTCCCTTGCCAGACTGATAGGCCAGTTTGAAACTTGAGGCCAAGGCCTGTTGTATGGGGTCTTCAACTGACACCACTTGCTGTGGATCAACCCAGACGCCATCCATTGCATCTTGCCAGTCAGTCAATGTCAGACGTGCAGGTTCCCCACCTCGCCTAGCATTAAACAAAGTCAGACGAGCAATCAACAGATTTCTCAGGCGGACAAAACTATTCGAATCAAAGAACTCATATGATCCAGGTTCTACCAATATCTTGATCTCAGAGGCGATGAACTCGCGCAACTTCACTATATCCTCCTCCATGGGCATATCTGTTGGTTTTCTCAAATTGGTTCGTCGCTGTTCACAGGACAATTGAGCTGTGTAAAAAATGTAATCCCAGTTTAAATCCAGGACTGCCAAAAAACGGTCCACCTCCTCTGACTTGACCAATTCAGAAGTTATGATGTAATGTGCCTTCATGACTTTAGCTACCTTTTTCAAAAGGTATCCAACAGACAGTTTCATTCCTGCTTTCATGGAACCATTTTCGTTTGTTGTCATTTCTTTGACAGCCTGGGAAAGAACTTCAAATTGTGTTCGATCAACAACATCCTCACCATTTAAATTGTCTAAATCTGCAACTTTCCTCATCTGAACAATCAGGCTCCCAAGTGTGCGCATGTCAGACATGATGACTCGTCTTTCCTTTTTCATGCTTTTGTTGTAGAGCTTTTGACCGAGACGTACGATGACTTTGTCTGTCTGACAGAGCTTCCCAACTTCATCATTTCTGAAATGATCAAGAATCTCAGAACGAAACTCAGACGTTACAAAATCATGGTCACACCTGTGTCTTGTAAAGTTGTAATCCACAGACCCAACAGACATTACATTTTCCACACATGTTTGCTTGTGCTTCCATATTCTGGTTTTTGAAAAGAAGCCTTTGCACCCATTGCAGACGACAAGATCCTTATCCTTACCCGTCCCTCTTCTTTCTCTGTGGAAAATCGGATTTTTGCCACCAGAGAGCTTTATCGCATTGTTCTCTTTCAGAATGCCCAGCTTGCGAATGCCTGAAAGCACTTCATTTTTGTCTTGTTTGGGAAGTTTAAAAGCTGAAGAAACTGCCTCCACATCGCTGTGTTTTCTCTTGAGGTGACGCGGAAGTCTTGACTGCATTTCTCCACAGTAGAGACATGGCCGTTTTGGTTTCTTTCCTTTCGGTTCGTTTGGCTTTGCTGGCAGATTTTCTGAAAACATAAAATAAAAAAAACATCAGCTTTATGAACCATGTCAACCTCAACCCCTCGCCAAACATAAAAAAAAATTACACACAAAATTGGGCAAGCCGTAAATAAAAACAATTTATAGAAGTATGGGGTTGAGATACACCTTGCAGAAACTACGCAGGGCCTGTATTCGTCTCCATCGGAAGTTCACATCTCTGCAAGTCTTTTCTCCTGGTAAGAAATAAAGTAATCACAATCATATACACACACATACGGAAAAGCCTGTTGGAGATTTTAATTTTCCCTCAGCTCCATGAAAGGCGCCCTTCTCCGACGACAGACTAAGTAGACGCTGGTAGTGGTACACTTTTGGGGTTTGCCGACACTGCGGGAAGCAGACTCTTTTCAACTGAGGCGTTGCGTCGCCAAGATTTTCTCACTGATTGCTCCATCGCCGTTCATCACACAGTATCCTCGTGTAAAACTAACGAGTGTATTTAGGATTTGCCAAAGGTGCCTGTCTGCAATGTGAAATTGATCTGCGCGCGTTGCTTTTTTAGAGTTTAGATTAAATCATAGACCTTTATAAACAACTTTCGCGTTGCTAACGCATGACACATTTGACAGCGCCCCATACTCGGGGGCGGGGCGGGCCTTTGGACGATGACATGTGCTATGGGGGAGGTGATAATCAGAGTTATGAGGAGAGTGGGGGAGATATGATAAGGGGGATAGAAAAATCAGTAATAACAATGTTGGCCCAGTGGGCAGTTATGGGACAGTGCAGTTATGGGACACGCTATCTGCCACGCTGGGTGGAGGGGCAACGTCACACCCCGCCAGACACAAAAGTGGAATAGGGACACCCAGAGAAAATAGAGCAGTGTGATCCGGGGGATTGACACACAGTATAACTGAGAGATTGGGGAGGAATTCGCACAGTAAGGAACAGCGGTCGCAGAATATGCTTGTGGAAAGTGCTGCGATGGGGACATTGTTGCCCGAAAGTGATTCGTCCACCCTGCCCCACATGCATGACGTAAGTCAGTGTGGGGTTTGTGGGGACTTGGGTGACAGATACAGTTAGGAGAAATGTATTTTTCTTTTTTCCCCAACAAATTCAAATTCATTGTACATCTATACTACTAATGAAAACTGGAAACGAATAATTACCGTCTAAGACAGCTTGGATTTTAGTAGGAGGAATGATGGAAAAGAGGTGGGGGCTTATAAAGAAATGATTTCTATTATGTATATATTCTTTATTGTTAGGTGAACTTTTGTAAGCTTCATTGTTGTTTCTTTAAGGGGCACTGAAGGACGGCGCTGGGCTGAGTCACCTTTTCATACTGTTTTTTACTGATGAGATGACTCACACTAACTCTTTTCAAATCCATTGCATTTCACTCAGAGAAATAAACACAGATTTAATTATCTAATTTAGACAGTTGAGTCGGAAGTTGACGTCACCGGTGTTAAATATCTTAGCTACCCGTTTTAAAAAAACAATTTGTTCGCCGTTTGGCACTTGCAAATCTTTCTTGTATGCGTGTATTTCTCGTTTGGAAGCGTTTCTTATTCCTTCTGGACGTTTCAAAAACAACAACAACAACCACAAATCAATTCGAAATAGAGACCAATAATAAAATGAAAATAAAACACAATATGGTAAATCGTGATGCGGTGGCCAATCGAAAGGTGTCACCGGTTCAAAGGGGAAACAAACCTACAGACGTTGTAGTGTGCCTTTAATTTATGCATAAAATGAAGAAAAAAAATGAAGTTCGAACAATATTCGGATGTCGAATGCTCAGAGCCACCACCCCCCCCTCCCCTCAGTCCACATCAACAAACGTGCTTACTCACCGTCACGCTTCTTATTTCTTACTTGCTGATTACCTCTATGCCCCAGCACTAAAGACTCACCTTTCCCAATTGACGGCGTGATGAAGCTGTGTGTGGAGGGTGTGTTACTGGTGGACTTGATGCAGGGATTTCTGTCGTCTGTGGCCACGTTGAACACTTGTGTCTCCGTCCTTTCACCGGCCGACTTGCTGTTTCCTTCTGTGGAGCTGCTGCTGCTGTGGACGACACCTTCAGCAGTGTTGGTTTGAATTTCTGTCGGACACACAGTGAGAAACAAGTTGTGTATATAATTATTGATAGCATGTGGTCACAAAGCATACAGCTCCATGTCTGACAAACTTGAAAATTTTGTGATGTAATTCACAGGGTTCGACACAAACTTTTTTTTGGCCTGGAGCGGATGGTGCCCCAGCAACAAATATTCCTGGTGGTGAGAGCCAAATTATTGGGCTGAAATCCAGTTTTGGAGAAATACCGGTCTCGCTTTATAGTATGGATTTTTTGTTCTTCTTCTCCGTATCGAGTCGAGTGGTTTAGTACATGTAGTGTGTTTTGGCAGGAAATAGAAAGGCTTCTCTTGATACTGAGAGAATCATTGATTGTCTGTTTTGTATGCTGCAGCAATGGTGTCACACTTTGGTTTTACAAAATGAGCAATATGGCAAATGCAATACATGTACAGTAAAACCTGTAAATAGTGAACACCCTTGGGACCAGATAAAGTAGTTCACTATTCACAGGTGTCCTTTGTTCGGAGGGCACAAGTATCAAAGTATAACCGATTTGTGCCAACATCAAAGTTCACTATTGAGAGGTTTCCTTTGTTCAGAGGTTCGTTGTTCAGAGGTTTTACTGTACCAGCATTTCTCTACATAACACTGTCTAGAAGGATGTCACAAATGACAGTCAATAATAAAATTATTGCACACACACCCATGCTCAGAGCCACACCCCCCCCCCTCAGTCCACATCAACAAACGTGCTTACTCACCGTCACGCTTCTTATTTCTTACTTGCTGATTACCTCTATGCCCCAGCACTAAAGACTCACCTTTCCCAATTGACGGCGTGATGAAGCTGTGTGTGGAGGGTGTGTTACTGGTGGACTTGATGCAGGGATTTCTGTCGTCTGTGGCCACGTTGAACACTTGTGTCTCCGTCCTTTCACCGGCCGACGTGCTGTTTCCTTCTGTGGAGCTGCTGCTGCTGTGGACGACACCTTCAGCAGTGTTGGTTTGAATTTCTGTCGGACACACAGTGAGAAACAAGTTGTGTTAGTATATAATTGTTGATAGCATGTGGTCACAAAGCATACAGTTCCATGTCTGACAAACTTGAACATTTTGTGATGTAATTCACAGGGTTCGACACAAACTTTTTTTTGGCCTGGAGCGGATGGTGCCCCAGCAAAAAAATATTCCTGGTGCTGAGAGCCAAATCATTGGGCTGAAATCCAGTTTTGGAGAAATACCGGTCTCGCTTTATAGTATGGATTTTTTTTTCTTCTTCTCCGTATCGAGTCGAGTGGTTTAGTACATGTAGTGTGTTTTGGCAGGAAATAGAAAGGCTTCTCTTGATACTGAGAGAATCATTGATTGTCTGTTTTGTATGCTGCAGCAATGGTGTCACACTTTGGTTTAGCAAAATGAGCAATATGGCAAATGCAATACATGTACAGTAAAACCTGTAAATAGTGAACACCCTTGGGACCAGATAAAGTAGTTCACTATTCACAGGTGTCCTTTGTTCGGAGGGAACAAGTATCAAGGTATAACCGATTTGTGCCAACATCAAAGTTCACTATTGAGAGGTTTCCTTTGTTCAGAGGTTCGTTGTTCAGAGGTTTTACTGTACCAGCATTTCTCTACATAACACTGTCTAGAAGGATGTCACAAATGACAGTCAATAATACAAGAAATTATTGCACACACACACAATATATACATGTGCATTATTTCAGATAATCAACACCCAAAAGATGGGTGCAGATATGGACATGGTCGCCCCAAGTAGCATTTTTACAAAGGTCACCTGATGTGACCTCAATTACATGGTAATCCTAAGGGTGACTGGCAAAATTGTGTGATATATCTTCAAAACATAATAATAAAGAATTCATACTGCATTATATTACACCATTTGAGGTGCTGATTGTGTTGAGCATTCAGTTTAATCTGATACTGTGTTATATGCAGAGTTTAGTAAGGTCACCCTAAGGCCAAAAACAAAAGTGTATGTTTCTGGTAACATGGCTGACAAAAATAGGGTAGGGATTTTTTTTGTTTTGTGGGGGGGGGGGGAAGGTTAGAAAGGAACTAATAAAACAAAGCACAGAGACTGAACTCACTATACAAAAACAACACATTTACAAAACAAATGCGATAAATCATAAAGGGTATAAAATGATTGTTTTAATATCTGGTCCTAGTGAGATATTTCCGTGAGGAAGCAAAAGTGAAGACATGTAACACCTTCTTTGAGACTTTGTTGGGCGACTTTTTCCAAAGAAAAGAACACTTACACACACACACCGATTTGTATCAATGCTCTCTGCACTCAAAACGAAGGCTTTTTACGTTGAAGGAATGAAGATTGGCAAGAGATATCGACCAGTCAAGTTCGTAACCATCCTCAAACTTTCTTGAAGAATATCCTGTCGCCATGACTGTATACTTCTTTGGATCAAACTCGGGGTGAATATCATGGAACACCTCAATGAGTGTGTTATGACACTAATTAGTTTGATTGTGAACATTCTTCACATGATCGCATTTTTTGACCGTCAAAGCCACTGCGTGCTTCGCTTTTGCAGAACCCATATTGTCGTCTGTGTAAAGGAGGAGTGATGCCCTTTGCAACTTGGAAACTGGAGTTATGCCCCTTCAATTGCCTGTTACTTTCGTTTTGACGCGAGTCCTTTTACGTCGTTCATTTTTTTTGTTTTTTTGTTTGGACTTTGGCAATAAAAAAGTTTAGGGTCGGCACCAAAACCTAGGGTCGGCCGGGTTACCAGAAACATACACTTTTTTTGTGTGGGCCTAATTCATCATTCCACTGAGGTCACACTAACAGTAGATTTGTACTTATATATATTGAATGATTCATTGATTGCATATTTCATTGAATTGTTTGTCAATACTGTACATTAAAATGTAAATGAATGATCAATTTCTTGTGTTTACTTGCTGTTTAACATAAGTTTTCTCTTTTAGTTTTAAATGGAACCACCTATTATATTGTGACAATTAAAGAAGTTAAGTGGTGAAAATGCTTATATATACAAACGGTTATTTATGGTGACCAAAGGTCGCCTAAAGTCGATTTTTATTGCATTTGGGTTTTAGGGTGACCGAAAATCGGTCGCCCTAAGGATTTTATCTCTGCAGCCAGTTTGCAACGTACTTCAGACTGACTTTCGGCGCTAAAAGATTCTGTTTTGATTGGACAACGCTTGCTGTTATGTAATTTTTAAAGACAATCTTTCTCTCTATTTTGACATAAGTTTTCCCCTTTAGTCTTAAATGGAACCACATATTTTGTGACAATTAAAGAAGTTAAGTGGTGAAAATGCTTATTTCAACTACCATGTAATCCCATTAGGGGTGAAAATTGTTACTTTCCTTTGAGGGCCAAATTTACAATTTAGAGCATTATTAAAAAAAGTATGTGTATAAACAAATAACACTCATTAAGGTTGGATTTTAATGTCGTAAAACTACTTAGATTTATTGTTTGATACGTGCAATTGATGAATTAATTTTTTTATTTTTTTATTAAAAAGTCAAAAGAAGCCCTTTTACAAAATATGTGAGGGCTCCAGCCAAACTTTGAGAAGATTTGGCCAAAACTAAACTACATTTCGACACCAGAAAAGCAATTGAAAAGAATTTGTTGGGATCATCAGGAGACCGTATTTTAATCTCCAGAAGGATGATAATCACAGATACTGTAGTTCCTGGCAGGTGGGGAGGTCGCACCACCCAGTCACAACCTTGGCTAACTAGGATGTGACGGCAAAGTTTCCCAAACATAAATGAATGGACAAGTTCATTATTTAATAAATGACTAACCTTGTTCCTGATACTTTGGTAGGGACTGTCGATGTACTGAGGATTGTTGACAATGTTTGCCTTGTGAAGAGCCTTTTCTCTTTGTTCTCACTGGACTAATGTGTTGTGTGGGCTGAAACAAAAAAGTCGCTGAGAGTTTTAATTGATCCACAGATTGATATTAACATTTTCTTTCAAATATTTGCACTGGATACTGGAATACACAATGATATATAGGGAGTTGGTCAATTGGTAAACTTCAAACTTTACCTTCCAGTGTAATCAATGGTGGTCAGCTGTACAATACAAAGTAAAAATAATATTTCATGGTATTGTTGGACAATCATTTCACTTGCTCATTACAAACTATCATAAATCAGAGGACAATTTACGTGCCAGTCATCATTCCTCCATACATATACTTCATCTTGTGATCAGTAGGTCATAACAAGTACTTGACCCTAAAGCGGTCATTGAATACCCCTGTCACCAAAACATTGTACGACAATTTCACTATATCTATAAGGCACTGTGCCATTCGGTCTAGTGGTTTGTTGGTCTATCGGTCATTGAGTTCGTCAGTAGTACGTAGGTCAGTGTGGTTGCGCAAAGATGGCACGAAAATGTGTGAAGACTGAAGTGTTCCACATTTTTCCATCTTTTTACTATTACCGTTTTGGTTTTTTTATCGATTGGCTGACAATTTTGCGCTTTGGGGTCACAGATATTGCTAAGTTGCGCTTGTTTTTTTTATTTTTTTTAATGTGCGGTTCTCATTGCATAAGTATCTATCACATAAAAAAAATCAGAAAAATTGGTCAAATACTTTACGAGAAAAATTTGTTACAGAATGACGGAATCCAGTACAGTAAAACCTGTGAACAACGAACCTCTGAACAAAGGAAACCTCTCAATAGTGAACTCTGATGTTGGCACAAATTGGTTATTCTATGATACTTGTTCCCTCCGAACAAAGGACACCTGTGAATAGTGAACTAATTTCTCTGGTCCCAAGGGTGTTCACTATTCACAGGTTTTACTGTATACCAAACCTGTGCCAACCCTGACACCAAATGAGCTATGCAGCAGTAATAGTGTCATCATCATCATCAGCACATCTTGCTCTCTTATTCCTTCTTTATTGTTACTTGGCGGCAAAAAAAAACACACAAAAAAAAACACACACACAACATTCACCCTATGGGTTAATAAAAACCAGTTGGATATAGCTAGTCTTGTTATAAATCGGGATTGGTGTCTTCACAAATAGGGGTCCTACCAGCCAGCTTTGCAGCAGTAATAGTGTCACCATCATCATCAACACATCTCTCTCTCTCATTCCTTCTTTATTGTTACTTGGCGGACACAAAGCAAAAACCCACAACAAACCCACAAAAAAACAGACCAAAAACAGCATTCACCCTATGGAGATAAACTCCAGTGGGTGAATAAAAAAGTCAATGTATACTTACAATCTGCAAAAGCGGGAATACTTGTGAAATCTCACTTTCAGTGTCATCCTCTGTACTTGGACAAAAATCGGGATCCTGTAATAATAAAAAATACATAAAGGCAATTAGAGACGGCAGAGATCACCCTTTCCCTTGTTAATATTTTGAATAGGGAGAAGTAACACTTAACTTTTATTTCAAGGAATCCTGAATTTTGGTTTAAATCCACCAAACATCAACAATTAAAAAAGAAATCTAGCTGTATACAATTAGATCACACACATACACCCTTTTCACGCATGTAGCCGTATGAAATTCTCAAGCGAGTTACATAACATGAAGTACTGCGGTGAGCCTTACTTAAGTTAGACCAATCTCAATTGAATGATAGGGCCATCCTCTGAATACCTTGAAAAGCACTACTGTTTTGTGACAGGTGGATGAACATAGACTCACTTTTGGTTTGCATATGAGTCAAAGATAATTTCCAAATATAACATTGTGAAGTAAGAACACATGTTTCACACAACCAACAGAAGAACATAAAACATGCAACTAAGAGGTGGGGGCAGTCCCAAATACAGGATATTGCTCACAAGGCATTTTCCAGGAATTACCAACCAGAGATGGCTTTCTGTTGGACTGGACTGACTGTACTGTGAAAACAATTTCTCCAAAATGTTTGATGAGAGTTGGGATTTAAAGCTCAGAGCTTTGTACATGTAACACAAAACTCCCTGTGTTGCTCCCTTGTCATAATGGCTTTGGGATATTAAGCGGCAATCAGATTTTTTTTATCAGCGGAATGTAAAGAAAAAAATGTCCAAACAGTGGACATGCATATGTTACAATGCTTACAATGTATAATGTTAACTTAACATTGTACTTACGTTTGCGAAGTCACCGTCAAGAGAACCCAGTGGATCTTCTGAAAGTTCCCTGGAGTTATTGCCTGTAATCAAATGTATGAAAATGTCAATGTATTTTTACAAGTAATCTTGCATTAAATAGATTTGAACAAAAACCGATTTTCTTATCAAAATCCGTTTATTCTTGTGGTGAACTTACAACATTCAATATGTACTGCAGGATGGTAAAGAGCATCTGATCACAGTATAGAACCTAGGAAAAAGATAAACAGAATATATCAAGGGTTGCCTGCCTAAGGATTGCATCGACTACTCTCGAGTTCCTAATAATAGTCGGGGTCTAAATAATAGTCCGGGGTGCCACTTTGTTTAAAATTTAATAAAAGCCCGGGTCTAAATAGTAGTCTGGGGTGCCATTTTGTTTGAAAATTAATAAAAGTCAGGGGTTTCAATAATAGTCCGGGGCGTCAGTACAATGTTTCAAGTGGTCTGTATTTTTAACTACTAATACAACCGACAGGACAAAGACTACTGCTGTGCAAGTATGAGATCTATTGATGATGAGTAGCACACAACACACAAGCAAGTAAAGGTAACACGAACGATGTGCTGTAGTTTGCACATGTCTTTTGGAATTACCAAGGTACTAGCAGAACTTTGTGCCCAGACTTCCAAATCTAATAATCGTCCAGGGTTCTAATGAACGTCCAGGCTGCCTGATATCCCACAATTAAATAAACGTCCGGTCTCAAATAAGCCCGTCCGGGGGGGATTTTTTTTACGAAAATAAATAAGCGTCCATGGACGTTTAATCGGAACTTGGGAGTAGTCTCTTCTTTCTTTTTTGAAAAAAAGGGCTTCTCATAAAAACATATTTTTGAGTGGAGAACGCAAGACAACAGTCTCCTCTCCAAGCATTTCATAAACACCAATGCACCACAGCCTTTTCAGTCTTCTTGTTATCATGGCTTCCCCAGACCAAAAGACGGCAGTCGCTAAGGATCAAGTCACGGTAGTGTCGATTCGACAGACAAAAGACCATGCAAAGTTACCACTCAGGTTTTAAATTTCAGTAATAGTAATCAATATACTGATACAATTACAAACCTCTTGATTAACCCTCCCCTCCCTCCATTTCTCCCTCTCTACACTCAAAACTCACCTTCTTCTATGGATGGCGTGATGAAACTATGTGTGGAGGGTATGTTACTGGTGGACTTGATGCTGGGATTTCTGTCGTTGAACACTTGTGTCTCCGTCCATTCACCGGCCGACTTGCCGTTTCCTTCTGTGGGGCTGCTGTTGCTGGCGACAGCTTCGACAGTGTTGTTTTGAATTTCTGTCAGACAAACAGAGAGAAACAAGTTGTGTTAATCTCCTTTGCTCCTACTAGTGTCATAAAAACAGAAGAAAGAAAAAAGACACTTCCTCTATATTTTCATAGCGAAGGGTTTTGTGGTCTTTAGTGAGTTAACGAGTTTGTCTTGCACTAAAGAAGTCCATGGATAGATATGCACTCCTCATCGCCACCAATACCATACATATAAACTTATTACACAAGTCATATATTTAGTCCAGTTTCTTGCTCGGTTAAATTTTGGCTAATAAACCAAATGGCGGATCTGAGACATGCCTCATCAGCCAAGGGCTCATTGGCCTATTCATAGTCTTAGAAAAATAAGATGGCTTCCAGTAAAAAAAAAAAGCACTAAACGCAGAAGCTCGAAGTAAACCGCTGTGCTATCGAGACTCCAAGTCCAAGTAAGATAGAAGAGTATCACTCGATTGGGTTAAACAAAATCAGCCGATATGTCACATGGTGCTATATGCTGATAAGCTGAATCGACTTACACATGTATTCACACACAATCAAGTTACTATGATAGCCTTCTGCAGTGCATTCGTATTCAATTTTCCTATTTTTATTAATTTTGTTCTGAATGCATCAGGCAGTCAAAGACACCTTCCTCAAGCCAACACTAGTCACAGAAGGTTTAAAAGGTTATAACCTCAGGCTACAAAGCAATGAAGATTGTCTGAACTGATGTTGGAAACGATCTATTGATTGCCTGGTCACTGCAGATGTCGCATTAGAAATGTTCACAACCGGTATTAATTTTATCATCTCATAATGAGGTCATACTTTCCTGGAAACAATGTTACAATCAGTCCCAAGTAAATATGAAATGGTCCTGAAAAAAAAACCCACACCTACCAACCATGAATTTTATTTACTTTTGATTGCTTACCTATTTTTGCTGCTCGCGTGGGTCACATGTCAGATGTGTCATGAGTAAATTGTGCGGTGACTTTGCAGCCAGAAAGCTTTTGCAACACGTGTTTTGTTGTGTGAGTCATAATATAATTAGAACAAGGATTTTAGCCGCACAAAACACGCGCTTTGAAGGCCGACGACGAATCGGGGCATTTGAAAAGCAATCAGTCCCTGGGACCGAGGCACTGGGAATGAATCGGTGTTTCCAATTTTCAATCGGTAAAATATTGATAATTACTGGTTAATGCGACCCCCGTCACTGGTAAATTTATATTGTTACTCACTCAGGGATGTTGCTACAAATCCATACCTATAGGACAAATGTCCTGAGTTCTTCAGCATCAATAGGACATTTGACCGCTTTCAGAAAGTCTAATAGGACATTATGAATTTGCGCCAAACAGCTTATAACACATTCCATGGAATTGTTCCAAAGTCATGTGCCCACACACACACGCACACACACACACACACACACACACCTACGCGCGTGCGCTGTAGAACACACACATAATATAGTAAATACATCAACACAGTGTGTGTATAATGTTGTATTTGTTTAGTTTCAAAGAAACCACAACAAAGAAACCAACATGAACAACTTCAGAGCTCTTACTTTGATTACAAACTGCATGATTTGGATAAAAGTTGAAAAACAAAATGATCGGTTTGATCTAATGCTGATCTTTTGCGGCATAATTCAGTGCTTCGTCTCGTATCGAAAACAAAAGCAGACGACAAATTTAGTCAGTTGGAGTTGTCTCCCGTACTCCTGCAGCATGCACTGATCTAAAAATAATCCACTATAATAGACGGTTATACCCAAACGGCGCATACCGCAAACGGTTCGGGAATTCCCGACAAAAGAAAAGATCCGCACTGGCAACTCCAGTGTCAGCTGAACACGAGAGCGTTCTGTCTTTTAGAAGATTGGTATCTTGAAATGAAAATTAACGAATATCGCGCTGTCCGAAGGAATGGAGTACATATCGGACAATGACCACGCTCAGGCTAAAACGATAGGACATCTGACCGACATGCGGCAATGTGAATCGGACATTTGGGGATTTTGATCGATAAATGTCCGATGTCCGACGCCTAACGACATCCCTGCTCACTAATAAGAGTTTCAACTAAAATAGAAAACAAAACACTCAGATCAGCACAGTGATGGTACTAGACATTTTTAAATCCAGTATTTTTAGGTAAAATGCCAATAAAATCCGGTATGCTAAGCACAACTCTGAGCAGCAATCAATATTTTTTTTCGGTATCAGAAAAAAATACCGGTAATATACTGGATTACTGGTAATGGCCGGTTAATGCCATCACTGTCAGTATAATGATAAACTGATGTGCTGCGATTCATGGAAAAACTTCAAAAAGCATGCGACTCATAAAAAAACAAGAAGGGCAAAGCCCATACGACTCACATGCTTGACCTAAACCTAGCAATGACATCATACACTAAGAACTGCTTTACACATTTTTCCTACCAAAATACATGTGACATTGACCCAAGGTCAAGGTCATCCAAGGTCATGCAACACAAAGCTGTTAATTCAAGACATAGGAAGTACAATGGTGCTTATTGGCTCTTTCTACCATGAGATATGGTCACTTTTAGTGGTTCACTACCTTATTTTGGTCACATTTCATAAGGGTCAAAGTGACCTTGATCATATGTGACCAAATGTGTCTCATGATGAAAGCATAACATGTGCCCCACATAATTTTTAAGTTTGAAACAGTTATCTTCCATAGTTCAGGGTCAAGGTCACTTCAAAATATGTATACAATCCAACTTTGAAGAGCTCCTGTGACCTTGACCTTGAAGCAAGGTAAACCAAACTGGTATCAAAAGATGGGGCTTACTTTGCCCTATATATCATATATAGGTGAGGTATTCAATCTCAAAAACTTCAGAGAAAATGTGAAAAATGTGAAAAATAGCTGTTTTTTAGGCAACATTTATGGCCCCTGCGACCTTGACCTTGAAGCAAGGTCAAGATGCTATGTATGTTTTTTGGGGCCTTGTCATCATACACCATCTTGCCAAATTTGGTACTGATAGACTGAATAGTGTCCAAGAAATATCCAACGTTAAAGTTTTCCGGACGGACGGACGGACGGACGTCCGGACGGACGACTCGGGTGAGTACATAGACTCACTTTTGCTTCGCATGTGAGTCAACAAAGCATTGTAAGACAATCATGAATAGTGTAAATTGTGATGTGGAAATGCATCATGCCTTACCTGCCATTGCATTTCTTTGCTTTTCCAAAGCTACCTGTACCATTCTTTTTCCTCTTGAGTAATGGGCTGTATATTTGGTGTCCTGCAAGCAAAACAAACAAAACCTTCTAGCCAAATAATGTCTCAATTTTGAAGCAAACAAAGTTTTCCAATTTTTCATTTGCAATTTGAAGATAAGGTTCAAGATTACAAGGTTCTTTAATTCGCCATAATCACAGAGTGACAAGAACATTATTTTGGTGTACCTATTCATCCATTTCACCAGGACAAAAACTGTCGCATTCATTTTACAACTAAGATACAATCAATCTATCAATCATAGAAAGCGCTTAGAATTCTTTTGTTTCGTTTCGCTTCGGATTGTTCAAAAATTTCCGAAATGTAAGCAAAGAAACACCTACTTTCAAGATTTTTCACAACGCTTCGTCAGTGTCCTTCGTGTTACGGTAACGGATGAGTCACTAATCATGACAAGAAAGCGAAACAGATTATCGCCCGAACAGGCCGAAATGCTAATCTTCATCGAACGTAACTTGGAAGTGTGTGTATGAATCGAATGATAACAGGTACTCTTCCAATCTTCAATTGAGTACCAATCTTCAATTTTTAAACAAACTTTTAACCTTTTTTTTTACCTTGTGTGGATGCAAACGTAAACAATAGATATTTTGAACTTGTCAACGCCGTGGACCTGTGTTCAGTTCCCCGGATGTAAAGATTGTAAACCAGATCATGTACGCATTCGTTTCTTTCGTCGCTTGCATTTCAGGTAAGAACAGTTCTATTTTTGCGTTTGTTCAGTTCCCTTGTTGTCATTTGCGAATTAATGTGAAATCACGTCAAAACACAGATCCTTTCGTTTCGATTCGGACATTTGTTTCGTTTCGGACAATTTTCAATCTTTTCGTTTCGGTTCGCTTCGTTTCAGAATTACGAATTAGTTCCAACTCTACTACTCTCAGGTTCCGAATAAACGTACACGTACGGGTATTTATTTTGGGGAAAAAATGCAGGCCTGTACGGTTTTATTTGGGTCTGTACGCTTATTTGATTTTGACACCATCATGCACCCTGTACGCTTATTGAAACCTGTACGATTATTAGTTTTCCGTGGTAATTTGCAGTCTGTAAATGATTCTGTCATCTTCAAATCGTCAATCAAAATCCGTCACCTTATTTAACGGGATCAAACAATAATTGGCCATCACAGTCACGGACTTTATAACACAACGCGTCATTGGTTGTTGCTAAGAAATCGCTTTCGGAAGGAGCCAATCACAGACCTACCACAAGCAAGAGATTGCGAAAACAAATCTCGATGTACACGAGACATTGATAAAAAGGTTGTCTATTGTTAGTATCACTGTGACCCCGTACTATTATTGAAACCCTGTACTGTACGTTTATTAATTTTGGCACAAATGTAGCCCTGTACTATTAGTATTATCATTCGGACCTGTACATGTACTATTATTAATTTTTGAGCAAAATGCATCCATGTACTTTCATTCAAACCTAGTTAAATTTTATTCGGAACCTGAGAGTACCTACCCTATTTTTGTTTTGCCATGAAACCTTAAGCAAAGTATTTTGTTTTGCTTTGCCTTACCACTCGTTTACTTGGTGTCCTATTTATTTTTCTCCAGCTCTGCTGCTGTCTTTTATTTGTCCCAAAAGTTTATCTTTTTTTAGGTTCCTACGCCTCTACCGTGTGGCGTCTTCGCACACAGGTCTTTATCTGTATCTGTAGGTTACGCTGCACTTCTAGGACAAGTCATCCAGATGTCTGGCATTGATGCAGCGGAATAGGGGGTGCGCAGCCAGTTCTTTATCGTCGTCTGGCTACTGCCAGCGCCGACTTTAAAGCTCTCGGTCGATGCCGAGGATACAGTTGGTTCCAGGCCACTACAGTCTTTGGAAAAAACGAATGTCTGTATTGCTCAGTGTTAGTGTTACAGCGTGGCACAGTGAAGCATCTGCTATTGTTCACATGGCAAAAATATGTTTATATAATAATGCACTTATCACAGTTTATGCACTCGAGTCAGTTTCACTGGCACAAGTTACCCAGAACTACATCATTGGCTGAGCAAAAAACGGCGCATACACGCCTAGTTTTTTCCACCGCAGGAACAACACCCAATTCGTTCCCCCGCACGCGGAAGCAAAATTGTTATCTCGCAAAGGAATTGCCCTGTGAAGGTACGTTGTGGCAAATCACATTATTAAGTATAGATATTCTGAAGCAGAATTGCCCAGGCTATATATGCCTTGTTGTGTACTCGTGAACAGTGGCGTTCGATTTTCTGCCGAAGTCCGTGAAAATTATACAGAGAGGTCTCAATTTCGTACAAATTAACCTAAAGCACTATTTTAATACTCCCAGTTTAATCTGCGATACCTTGCAGCCTTGTATGCGCGTTTTTGGGCACCAGCATCGTGGATTTAAGCTGCTTTAATCTAGCGTTATTATGTGGTACTCGATTCTCAGTGGGTAAGGTCCCCCGCAGACACCAGATAAGCTGCGGGGGATCTTACCCCGTCAAATTTCACTGTTGATCTTTGAACCGATCGTGAGTCTAAACTAAGGTAAGCTTAAACTTAAAAATGAAGAGCAGTATCCACAAGTAGTTTGACTTTGACCAGCAAAAAGATTTAAGCCCTTCTGTTGACCGTGCTTTGTGTTATTTCAACATTTTTAACGTGGGAGACAGTATTTCTGACTTGTCTTGATGACATTTCTTCTCTTATGTAGTACACGAGAGTGTAATTTCTGTAAATGGTAAGACAACTAGCTGATCCAATGCAAAATAAAGTACCGAACAGTATGATATAAACTTCAATACTAGAAAGTCTGGTTATCTACTATTTTAAGGCATTAATTTGGAGTCACCTACCATGTTGTTCGTCTTGCGGGGGAACGAATTGGGTGTTGTTCCTGCGGTGGGAAAAACTAGGCGTGCCACCATCCACGGCGTGAAACTAGAAAGTCACGATAATCCAAAGGAGATTATAAATCCAAGTATGACTAGATCTACACAGTGGCACAGTTCGTGGGGTAATCCAAGAAAAAGTTTAATGAAAGAAACCGTAATCCGATTGAAAACAATATCACACTGGATGAGTCTGGCACATAACGATGGATGGAGGTCAAATAAACTACGCTGGTACACAGCAGACTACACCGAACGTTGCACAGATCTATGCAACACGGACATTGTGCGCAGAAAAAATGGCGCGGGTCACTGAGCGATCACTGGAAACCCCGAATACAGGTCCAAAATGTCAAATTTACAATTACAATGCCAATACTTCGTGGCACACTAATGTTACTGATTGTTTATACACTTATTGGCACAATTTCCACTGAAAAATATTCCTTTTTGCACTTCTACCACTAGTTGATTTGGAGCAGAATGAAAAACACGTCTGCTTCCTTGCGCACGCGCACTCCCCACTTTATTAATAGTCATTCCTCCGACACTTTCCATGATCATCCTTATCATGATCATCTCGTGGCTTTTCTGATGTTATATATCAAGAACAGGGATTCTGTACTCGCCACAAATAACTTTAATAACAGGGGTCGCACTAGAATGATTCACAACCGGTATCATTTTTTTTCAACCCAAAAGTATGTCATCATCATGACTCATGACTGTCATTGATACGACTCGAAAATTCAAAAGAATGAGGGAGAATGAGCACTGACATATTTCGTATCTAATCATCTCTAAATGAAAAAAAAAGAATCAATACTAAAGTCAAATAACATTACTGATGAGATCAAACAATACATACTTACCAATTTTAAATATTTCGTTCGCATCTCCATTTCGACTTGTCACCAATGGCTGCGGAAATCAAATCCTTGGAGTGACGTCCCTTTGATAAATTGTATATTTCCAGAACATGCTGAAGGGATGCTTCATTTTTTTGCTAAACCCCTATGTTGTCCTTGTAAGAAAATGGTTGATTTTGATCGATTGTTTGGCAGTTTTTAAATAAATATACATGATTTCAAGAGATATAATTCCGAATTGTACAATAAATTTGAACTTTTGTCCTGGTCACTTCATGTCCTATTTTTTGTGTGGACGTCTTAAATACCAAAATACAAAATACCCTCTAATTATAATATTCATGATCAGAAAGCTTTGGCGCTCTGACACAGCGTTGTCCAATCAAAACAGAATCTTTGAGCGCCAAAACGCAGTCTGAAGGTCGTTGCAAACTGGCTGCAGAGAGAAAATCCTTAAGGTGACCGATTTTCGGTCACCTGAAATCCCAAATGCAATAAAAATCGACTTAAGGGTGACCAAAGGTCACCCTAAATACCCGTTTGTATATATATATATAAAACATCAGAAATTGTGAAAGAAACAATTGAAAGTCAGCAGAGACTTTCTTCCGAGATTTGTTAAAATCTCTTAGCAGAGATAGAGAGAGAATTAAGTATCCCTTCACAGACAGCCTATTGGGAGCATCAGGCCCTCCTCAAGGGGGACCGAGATTTACAGAGCAAAGTCCCTTTGTGGGGGACGTATCGCAAGGTAATCTAGTCCTGAGGAGGACCATTGTATTTGTACTTACACCAGACACGTGTTTCGACACTATTGTGTCTCATCAGTGGTCAGGTGGTACTGATGGCGAGAGATGTCAACCCATGGTATCCAACTAAGAAGCAAACCATTCTCTGAATGGTAGCTTCTGTTGGCATGGGAGACTACCCTCATCTGACAACCCCAAGAGGATATCTGTGAAGGGAAACACTTTGATTTAAGGCCAAAGTGTAGAATTGATATTTATTAAGAAAGAATTTAGAAATTTAGACAAGTTTTAACCAAGAAATTAGGTTGAAACAAGGGAAATTTGAAAAAGCCTAAAGGGAGGTAACTCTGTACCAGCAATATATATATGTATATCCCATGACCTCCCTTCTTTGTCTCTGTTACTTCAGTATGGGTATATATGTTGTATTTTTATAGCTCAATAAATACATCATGGACTCCAAAAAATATATGATAGTGCAGATTCCGATTTGGGCAAAGGACTACTTTCCTCCCGACCTTTGACCTCGCTCGCGCCGAACAATGTGACACATTTGTATGAAGTTCTAAAATCGTATTGCACGGCTCAGAAAACCATATCAGTTGCACGCAAAAATGAATCTCAGAACTGATCTGATGTATGAGATGCAATAAGCAAAAGTTTCTTTCATAATGAATGCAATGCAGGTCGAAAAAAACGAACATTCAACTTACAAGATAACCAGATGCTAGCGAACCAAAACAAAAACACGAGTACCCTCCCCTTGCATCGTTAGCAGACGACTTTTGAGAATCTGTCGGTAGTGTGTTTTGCCGGTGTGCGCCTTCAGCTATCAAACATCGGCTGTTTCACATGTTTTGCGAGCAAGTCTACTCTTTTGCCTGGCTCTGCAGTAAGTCCACATATTTTTCCGTAATCCAGTCATATTCCTTCAAAATGCAATCAATCGGCGGTGACAGACGTGTCGGTCGCGTTTTCCTCTCACCCATACCAGTTTAAGTTCATCCATGCAAACACACTCGCAAAACAGTTAATCACGTAGATACATTTCAAATAGGGAGCAAATGGTTAAATCTAAACCTACATATTTGTTCCCTAAGATTTGCTTCTCTGTCAATAAGCCTAATTACACACGTTCGAGAAAAACAACGTGGAATCAATTCTGAATCGAGTAAGCCAAATGGGTCCCAAACCCGTTTCGCCCGTTCTGCCGACCTGAAACGCAAAACAAAAGAATTGTGCGCTTCAACTAAATTAATTTCTATTCGACTTCATTACTTTCTTGCAACTTATGAACCTTTACTTAAAGCTTTTAAATGGTCTGAAAGTAGTGTTACCGCGTACTTATCGATGCACTCATTCGTTTTATTTTTTCAGCGACGGTCACTTAGTTTAAGGTTGCAAAAGGGCTAAGTCTCGCTGGCAACAGTTTTACCCTGCACAGATCGCAACAGTGCCGCTAGTAGTCTACACTTTGTGTTTGATGGTAGAATGGGATATACAGATTACAACACTCGTGGTTTTTTATATGGCTTGTATTTCAGTCAAGACCCAGCGGGAATATCAATCGAGAGACACTCGCCAAAGGCTCGTGTCTCCCGATGATATTCATCCGCTGGGTCTTGACTGAAATACAAGCCATATAAAAAACCACTCGTGTTGTAACCTATACATATATAAGATTAGAGTAGTCCCTCTCTGGGCGAGGGCTGGTTGAAAAGAAGCTCGTTTATATTGCTTACTAGTGGTACCCGTGCTACGCACTTTGTGTGCTGCGCATGCGATGTCATTTTGTTGGTTATGTGCTTGTGAAAATGTTGTTTGCACCCCTCCCCCCCCCCCCCCCCCGCACATTATCCCGCATATAATGAATTATATTCTCTTGGTGAAAAATAAAATGTTAACCCTTACACCGGTGCAATTCTGTAACACATGTTACATAGCCACTGGTGAATTAACAGAGAGAAAAAATAACAAAAAACAGTCATATAGGTTTTCGCATCAATGGGAGGTAATCGGAACTGACCAAAAAGACTGCGCGACCGCACGCGACTATACAAACAAACAAAATAAAATACAGCAGGTATGACGTTTGCATGAATCCATGATTACGTCTACATGAACAACAGTGATAAAAGTGCGCATCTCTTCCCAGCCGTGCAGCGCTTTGAAAGTTGGAAGCATTAAAATTTAAACGGGTAAAAAGCCATCGTGAAGATACGAAAAAAAGTATGACGTCTAAAATACTTAATGATTCAAACGCATAGTATAACATATGTAATTGACAACATTGTCAACAGAAAATATATACATGGTTCACACACACAATCGAGTGCACACATCCATCCATGCTTATTTAAAGTCATGTACACACACACATACATACATGGCATCAAGCAACACACAATTAAATGACACATATGGAAAACGTATAATGGACATGAACATGGCAAGTAATTTACACCGTTACCTACTATAAAATTGATGATATATATATACCACTCACTTGCTATTCGCCTAAAAGCTTGCGGTGTGCTGTGACACATATAAGAAACCAGAAGAAAAAAGGACTTTACTTTGGCGAAAAGAGCATATGCTGCTTATTTTTGTACATAGCTGCTATAACTGTATTTTTTCCGAACACTTACATGTAAAAAACATAGAGATATATCTTACCATTTCACTAAGACAGCCAAAATAACGGTCAAATTAAGGGGAGATCATGATGACGTACATGTCTATGGTTGCACCGGGGGAAAATATTTAGTCGCTGGAACCTATAAGGTATAACACATGTTACATAGCCACTGGTGAATTAACAGAGAGAAAAATAACAAAAAACAGTCATATAGGTTTTCGCATCAATGGGAGGTAATCGGAACTGACCAAAAAGACTGCGCGACCGCACGCGACTATACAAACAAACAAAATAAAATACAGCAGGTATGACGTTTGCATGAATCCATGATTACGTCTACATGAACAACAGTGATAAAAGTGCGCATCTCTTCCCAGCCGTGCAGCGCTTTGAAAGTTGGAAGCATTAAAATTTAAACGGGTAAAAAGCCATCGTGAAGATACGAAAAAAAGTATGACGTCTAAAATACTTAATGATTCAAACGCATAGTATAACATATGTAATTGACAACAGAAAATATATACATGGTTCACACACACAATCGAGTGCACACATCCATCCATGCTTATTTAAAGTCATGTACACAAACACACACATACATGGCATCAAGCAATACACAATTAAATGACACATATGGAATATGGAAAACGTATAACGGACATGAACATGGTAAGTAATTTACACCGTTATCTACTATAAAATTGATGATATATATATACCACTCACTTGCTATTCGCCTAAAAGCTTGCGGTGTGCTGTGACACATATAAGAAACCAGAAGAAAAAAGGACTTTACTTTGGCGAAAAGAGCATATGCTGCTTATTTTTGTACATAGCTGCTATAACTGTATTTTTTCCGAACACTTACATGTAAAAAACATAGAGATATATCTTACCATTTCACTAAGACAGCCAAAATAACGGTCAAATTAAGGGGAGATCATGATGACGTACATGTCTATGGTTGAACCGGGGAAAAATATTTAGTCGCTGGAACCTATAAGGTTATACGGCGACTTATCAGGTGATAATGTTTCGAACTTATCTTTTAAAAATTAAGTAAACAAATCTATGGAATATTTTGGAGTTCCATTAACAGATAAACAGATCTATCTATCTTCTTATTATTTTAGGTTCGTCTGGGGTAGAGAAATAAAACACACAGCTAGGTTCGTCTGAGGTGCGGTCGCGTAGTGTTTAATGTAGTGTTTAGAAGAAGAACCAATCACAGATCTCTTTCGCCGCGATGTCAAAGTTCAGGTCAAAGTTCACTGTTGTCTTCTCAAATTTGCGAGACAAACCTCTTCAAACTTTGTTCGTGGACAAAATTGGAAGTCGGGACCTAGCGGAATCGATTTCCTGGGTCACGTTGGCATAGCAACCGAAGGAGAAGGCACAAATCCGCGCGGTTTGGTGACAGGAATCGAAAAACCACCGAAAATCCTACCAGTATTATATAGTAGATGCCACAACCCTCGTAAAATAAAATTTGATTTGATTTGATTTGATTTGATCTCTCGCTGTCTCTGTTTATTTTATTGACTCTTTTGGTTCCTTCGCTATCTCCGACCTCTCTCTCCATCCCCCCCTCTCAGTCTCTCTGTCTCTGTCTCTGTCTCTCTCTGTCTCTCTCTCTGTCTGTCTCTCTCTGTCTCTCTGTCTCTCTCTGTCTCTCTCTCTGTCTGTCTCTCTCTGTCTCTCTGTCTCTGTCTCTGTCTCTGTCTCTGTCTCTCTCTGTCTCTCTCTGTCTCTCTCTCTCTCTCACTCTCTCACTCTCTCCAATATGAAAAACGTAGACACATTTTTCGCTCTCCATTCTAATGTTACGCTTTGGAACAGAAGTCCATTTCCTACTGGTTTTTCCAAAGAACAAACAGATCAGATTTGAATTTATAGACTCGTGTCAACGGAATCCATCCATGTTTAGAATGTGTCAGTTATCATCTTCTTTGAAAACGCACAGTTGACGATGTATAGCCATGTTTTGCTCGTATTTGTTTGTTTTGAACTGTTTGATTTGTAGTACGTGTGTCTCTGTCTCTCTGTCTCTGTCTCTCTCTCTGTCTGTCTCTCTGTCTCTGTCTCTCTGTCTGTCTCTCTGTCTGTCTCTCTGTCTGTCTCTCTCTCTCTCTCTCTCTCTCTCTCTCTCTCTCGGATCTTGAAGACAGAAGAAATTCAAAGATGCGACCAGACTGTGAGAAAGGTCATGGACAGTACCTTAAGCTAAGGTCCCACTGTCAGGAATATTTTGGCGAACCACAACGAGTTACTACGATTTTGCAACAACGATGACGAATGATTGCGAAAAATCGGCCGAACAAGAACGAAGTAATACGAACCACAACGACCTCGGCGATTTTCTCCACGAAACCCAAATCGTTGTAGTTCTCCGTCAAAATTCGTCACAGTGGGACCTGGGCTTTAAAGACTTGAAACGGTGTGATGACGAGCACTTTCAATATGTAGGGGCCTATCAGCGCTCTCCTCGTCAATTGTGAACACTGACATTGCGACGCTTTGTTTTGTCGGTACAACTTCGTCACCCACGCGATCTGGTATTCATGTCGCGAGAAATACATGCTGTTTGGGATGTTCGGGATCTTGGGGGTATGTCAGCACGACCCGAGAGATGGATGGATGGATGGATCATTTAATTGTATAACCAGTGATTTGGTTTTTACAATGTTAAAAATATGATAACAAAAAACTACAATTCACGTTTTCAAAACAGAAGCATATAAACGGGTAAAACCTTGACATGATCGAATCGATACGACGAACGCGTGTTTTTCCATCCGGTAAAGCAGTTTGCATGCATGATGCCTAATGCGAAAGTGTGCGTTTGAGCAATACTGCGAGCAAGCATGACTTTATGACGATGCTATTGCGTATAAATGATTGATGAACGATTGCATTGCAAGATAACGCAGGAATGCCATTTAACTGGTCATACATTTATAACGTTTCGCGTGGCAAGTGATTAATACCGAAAATAGAAATCTAGTTTTTGTACGTAATGTCACCCCACCCCCTTCCTTCCACCCAGGTAAGCTGTCGAAGTCAGGCTAAGAGGTGTGTGTGTGTGTGTGTGTGTGTGTGTGTGTGTGTGTGTGTGTGTGTGTGTTTACACGTGTGAGTGTGTGTGTGTGTGTGTGTGTGTGTGTGTGTGTGTGTGTGTGTTTTAACACATATGCAACATGAATAATGAATTCCCCAAGTACGCATTTGAAGGTACAGAAAGAAAGAAAGGTGAACAGACAGAGACAGACAATGGCAGTAGAGGAAAAAACAAGAGCGTTTTCAAAATGGCGCTCGGTACTCACACCTTCAACCGTATAGAACCGCTAACATCGCAATTCCAATCCCCACCAGTGAAAGCGAACGCAATGCTTGAATTCATACAACTACGAACTGGATAGTCTCCAACACTTGCGAGCAACCAAGATAGGCAAACATCGAGAGAATAATAATAATAATAATAATAATAATAATAATAATAATAATTGTCAGTAAGTACTGGTGTCACATGACTGATGTGAACCAGTTGATTGGCTAATGGCGATGCGCTAAAACTGTTAGCGCACTCTTGGAGTGCGCTAACTTTTCCACAGAGCGTATTCTTACGCCCTTTACCTAAGCAAGACTGTGCTCTCATCCTCAGAATTAATTACTGACATGTAGCTTATATTTTCCACAATACCAAATGACCATAAATTCCCTGCTTCTCAATTAAAGCAGAAGTGGGTTTTTTCTGACAGATTGCATGTGCCTGTGCCACAGTGCGGCTGCCACTGATCTAAAAATACAAGCCGCTGTGTTTCATCTAATTCTCGCCGACTTGCATAGATTCTTCTCATCGTGTTAGTGGCATGTAGCTTATCATCCACATTACCAAATGATGAGTTAATATAAAATTCCCACCCGCTAGCAGAAAACACAAGTGTTATTCCGATAACGTACCAGCTAGACCAGTTTGGAAGACTGACTCGATCGACTCTGTCATACGTAGCCGCACTGACTACACTGAAATACGACTGCATCAGTTCAGTAAATGAATGGTTTCCGAATTATTATTTCAAGGCAAGAACAATCGTAATCGAAAACGTGTAGGGTTCAGAACGTTCTTGCCATTATAAGATTTATTACCAGCGTGCCTCATGCGTGCAGACTCAGTCAGTGCAGACTGCATGCAGTGGTTTGATTGCCCTAGCAGACGACATAAACCCCGCTCAGCAAATTAACATGTTGGGCAAATGTGAACGAAAAAACGATGGGGATATAATACGTGTAGGGTTCAGAGCATTCTTACCGTTCATATTTAGTATCAGACTCCCCGATGAGTGAAGATAAAACACGAGAAATATGCCACATTTGTTTTGAAAATGTGCGAACCGTCGAGTCCCGCGGCTTCGAGTCAATTCAAGGGGAGTCACTCCGCACAGTCAATCCGTCGAAGCTCGACTGGAGGTTTCGAATCGCAAATAATGAAGAGCACAGCACTTTCTCCGAGTTCAAATGAGGTCTCTCTGAAAGATCATCACTGTTCAGATTTAACGCTACACTGGAATTTACCAACAGAAATTAAAATGCGTGTGACGAAAGCACGACACACTTGAGACACCCCACACAAAAGTAGATCTTTACTGTACACGACCTGACCACACAGTTATGCCTATTCAAATGCGCGTTGCAAAATGTGCGCTTGGAATCTTCTTTTTTCTATGGCGGTACTGACAATATCGTTATTGAAACAATCCCAGTGCACTAAGGGATTTATAGAGCAAATCTCGAAAATAATTATTGAACTCAGCGCTATGCGCTTCGTTCAATAATGAATTTTCTCGATTTGCTCTATAAATCCCTTAGTGCACTGGGATGTCTCAATAACTTAAATAATAATAATAATAATAATAATAATAATAAATGAGCATTTATATAGCGCAACATCATAACTTTACAATTATGCTCTTTGCGCTTGACACATCTAAAATTAAAACACAGTTATACAAGCATTTACATCTACATTCATAGTCAGCAACGCTTGATTTAAAAGCATACACCATCCAACATACATTACAAAAGATTCTTCCACTAACTAAGTAATAAAAACATGAATAAAATTGGTAGTGAAAACAAGAATAGAGGGACATCTCTGTTTTAAATGAAACGCACACACACGTGAGAGATAAGGTCTTATAAATTAAAGAACGAGTCGTATGATGGAGGTACACTCAGAGACCTCACGAAGAGACACTTTGGGAAAACAGGAGTTTTAAAACAGATGGTGTCTATATTGGAAGGGTCGTCAAACAGAGGTTTTATTGTGCTAGGTCGTAAAACAGAGGTTTTATTGTGCTGGGTCGTAAAACAGAGGTTTTATTGTGCTGGGTCGGCTGTGCTTTTGCAATCGAACAATGCATCGTAGGTCTAGGCGTGAGCCATTAGGTTGATTTCAACGATAGGTCTCAGCTGGTGAATTATATATGCACCGATGTTGACAATAGTGGAAAATCGTTACTACTCGTAGGCTGGTAATGTTTCTCTTCATTCACGTCAGGTAGTAAGTGTGCTGTCGAGTGTGTGTGTGTGTGGGTGTGGAGCTTCACTTGAATTTTCACGCGAATGCAAAAAGGCGTATGTATAGGCTGGCGGCTGCACATTCATTTTGTAAAACGATTGCTAAGTCTTGCTGCATACATACTACTGTGTTTTTTTAATGCAGCATTATTTGTGAATGGTATTTTCAGCAAACAAAAACTGCGTATATAGGTTGGTTACATTATTTGCTAGGCTTTTTGTATAATGAAATTCAGTTGAGATTTAGCCGACATTCATAATGCAATATTGGCTGCGGACCTTGAAGAAAAAGAGTCACAGTTATATGATTCACAACATGGTTCCCAATTGTTATTATAATCATACAATCATTGACTTCTGGGCAGCATTATTGGCACTTTCAGAGTATGTGGGCCGTTTGCAATACTTGGTACTTAGACTATAAATGTCTTTTGTTGAGTTTTAGCTGCAGCCGTTTTGGGAAAATATAATATTTGAAATTTGTGGAAAAGGAGTCACACTTTTTGATTGTGGAAAAGGAGTCACACATGCATGATCTCGCGTTACAATTAGCTTATCTGTTGCAGTGATTGTAAACTCGTTGATTAATTTCTGCGCAGCAAATACGTCTGTTGGCCGGCTGCACATCTAGATATATATCCATACATTGATTGTCATCAGATGACTGCTACCAAAGCGAGACACACATGTTGATTGTCACAATTTTGTTTTTACCAGTCTTGATTTTTGTGCAGCAATACTAACATGTCCGAGTAAAAAAAAATAAAAAAAATAACGCGTGTAAGCCAGCTGCACTTTTTTCAGATATGCCGGCATACATTGAGTTTCAGTAGATGATGGTACCATTCTGTAGCATGTTGATTATGGACATTGAGGAAAGGAGTCGCACATGTAGAATTTCACAACATTTTTACCAGTCGTTTTCGATCTTGATTTGTGTGCAACAATACTGGATTTAAGAGATAAAAAACCCAACCATGTGTAATCGAGCCGCAGTTCTAGATATTCATACACTTGGAATATATCGGCTATTAAGTCTAAAGAAAGAAGTAACACTTACCTAAAAAGAAGACACGCCAGGTTAGGTACTTGTTTTGATCAATATTTCGGCAGATAAACTGCCTTCGTCGGGACTTTAAGAAAGTACGGAAGAAGTAACACTTGTATGATTTTGATTATGATTTGACAATACAGTTACCTTATTCCTGCATCTGACGACACAATACAGTTACCAATCGTTTCTAATCAAATTTTGAGCAGCAATATTGGAAATATCAGCAAACAAACAATATATATATATATATATATAGATATCGACATGTTTTCCGACATTCTATATGGCTCTATGTGCAACAGGACTAGATTAAAACCAGCTGTCTAACCAATTATAGTGACACTTGTTAATGTTCTCACATAACTTGCTAGCTGTTATTGCAGCAAAAATACAATTTCGCCGGCATTTTGCACGCGAGTCAGCCACATGGTCTTGAGATAAGTGCATTATCTGTTTCATAAATGTCTGTCTGTCTGTCTGTCTGTCTGTCTGTCTGTCTGTCTACTTCAAAGACCTGTGGGTCGACGAGAAAATGTAACGTTTTGTTTTGTCAATAATAAACGTTCCTATTACCTACCATTCTTGTTTTTTGATTCTGTTATTGTAGCAAATTATTGGAAACAGACCCTTTTGACAAAAGTCATTTTAGGAATTTATACTCAGTTATTTGATATGGCGGGATTAGAACACTCAACATTTTTGGACGGATTCGATCGCCCTGCCATGAAAAGCTGTTACGCTGGATGATTTTCTGGGTTTTTTTCCTTTTTGCTAAACGTCTCTTCACAAGTATAACAAGAAGGGCAAAGCCCATACGACTCACATGCTTGACCTTGACCTTTACATGACCTTGACCTTCAGGGTCAAGGTCAAATAACTAAACCTAGCAATGACATCATACACTAAGAACTGCTTTACACATTTTTCCTACCAAAATACATGTGACCCAAGGTCAAGGTCATCCAAGGTCATGCAACACAAAGCTGTTAATTCAAGACATAGGAAGTACAATGGTGCTTATTGGCTCTTTCTACCATGAGATATGGTCACTTTTAGTGGTTCACTACCTTATTTTGGTCACATTTCATAAGGGTCAAAGTGACCTTGACCTTGATCATATGTGACCAAATGTGTCTCATGATGAAAGCATAACATGTGCCCCACATAATTTTTAAGTTTGAAACAGTTATCTTCCATAGTTCAGGGTCAAGGTCACTTCAAAATATGTATACAATCCAACTTTGAAGAGCTCCTGTGACCTTGACCTTGAAGCAAGGTAAACCAAACTGGTATCAAAAGATGGGGCTTACTTTGCCCTATATATCATATATAGGTGAGGTATTGAATCTCAAAAACTTCAGAGAAAATGGGAAAAATGTGAAAAATAGCTGTTTTTTAGGCAACATTTATGGCCCCTGCGACCTTGACCTTGAAGATATGTATGTTTTTTGGGGCCTTGTCATCATACACCATCTTGCCAAATTTGGTACTGATAGACTGAATAGTGTCCAAGAAATATCCAACGTTAAAGTTTTCCGGACGTCCGTCCGGACGGACGGACGGACGACTCGGGTGAGTACAGACTCACTTTTGCTTCGCATGTGAGTCAAAAAGGCTGTGTTAATAAAAAAAACATTTCAAAAAATGAGTTTGAACACTCCTGCACATGATGATATACGTGCATTTGACCACTTTGATTGAAGTCGCACAGTACGTATCAAACAAACGAAGACAATAAACAATCAAACAATGAAGGATAAAAAACAAACGAATAAACAAACGCATATATATAAGGCAAAAAAATAAAAAAAATAGTCTGTTTACGGTATCCCGACCGACCCTATTTTTTCGCGCGGCCCTAGATTTTTTGGGGGCATTTGGGGAAAAAAAGGTAAAAAAATAAAATAAACAAGAGGCGAAGCCTTCAAGGCTCACGTAAGAAATAAACAAACAGTAACACAAACTCACTACACGAAGCTTCGCAAAGTCTTAATACCAAAAACCCGCAGCTACGGCGTGGTACTTTGACCCCAACATCGCTTCTCAAGTTTTGACATGCGAAGCTTCGCCGTAGCTCGCAACGAAGTTGGTTTTTTTTGTAAGAAGAGTGCTTTTCGATTCAAGATGGACGACGAAATCAGACTCAATACCATAGTGAAGAATGCATTTATCGACTTTGGTTGACCGAAAGTACAAGAACTAACCTCCCCACCTGTATTATTTCATACTGCGATGCATTGACATGTCGAATGAAACTCGAAATCCCAGCGCTCACGCCAACTGGTCCCGGTCGTGCTCAGTCAACGAAATAGAACACATACAATTAACTTACGTCATCATTAAGTACGTAAAGTACAATTTGTGATGTAAAGTACTCAGAAAGAAGCACACCACGCGCTGGTCGAGACTACGTGCATGCGCTTTCTGACTAATAAGATTTGAGACGCCAAGACATGAAAAGAAAAAGATAACTCTTGCCTTCCAACTAGTCTCGGCCCGCTCAAAACCGAGACTTTCAGTAATTCCTTCGCGTGACGTCTAACCCTCTTACGCCATAATGTGACGTCTTCAAATGACGAAATGTTAAAGTTTCTACGACAGACATACACACGCACAAACACACACACGCACACACACACGCACAAACGCACAGACAGACAAAGTTACGATCGCATAGGCTACACTTACGTGAGCCAAAAAGGTTAAATAAAAAGGTAAAAAAAAAAAAAAAGGTAAAAAAAAAGGTCTTTGTTCTTTTGGCAAAATAACTTAAAAATATGTTTTTTTCGAAAAAAAAAAATTCCCGACCTACCGACCCTATTTTTTTGCCTATGCTACCGTAAACAGACTATGTTTTTGTTGTTGGCCTAATACAATCAATATAATGACTCATTTGTTTAGATATAACAACCCGATACTAAAAAAGAGAGGAAAACGGAGGGAAACTTGGAAAGCAACACCTATAAAACTCACGCAAACAACAAGCAAAGTGAAAGAGGAATAATACAAATGTTAAAGCCATCCACCACTCCCCCACAAAAAACAAAAACAAAAAACCATTTTCACATTTAAAAAAAATTATATTTTACCTGTTAAATCGCTCCCATGAAAATATTTCCTTCAATTCTTTTCATTGCTATCTCCTTTTCGATGACGAGGTGCCGTGTGATAAAAAATTAAGAAATTAGACAATCACTTGGAATCTGAATTCGGAACAGGATCCCGTTTCACCATCAGCTTGAGTCTAAATTCGAAACTGGGTTCTGTATCATAATCACCTTGAATGTCAAACTGCATGCTGCATCCCCATCACCGAAACACTGAATTTAAAAATCGAAACTCCTTCTTCATCACTTAGAACCTGATCGATTTGAGTCTTGGTCTCAGTGTGGTCTTGAAATCTGTATTTGAAGCTGGATCCTGTATTAATTGGAATCTGAACTTGAATTCGGGTTCCCCATTACTTGGAATCTGAATTTGAAGCTGAGTCATATATATTACGTAAATTAATTGAAACTGATTTCTGTATCACTACTACTTGAAATCCGAATCAAGGGTATTACACCGTCACTTGAAATCTGAAACTTCGATGAGATTGTTCAAAACGGAAAAGTTCTGTTCGTTCACATGCCACACGAAACAGCCGCTACAGCTCATCAACTCTCTTCTGTCTCTGTTTCTAGGTTCTTTCTTCTTGTCAGTCTTTTCCCCCGGCACTGTCATTGCACAAGTCATAAGTGAACCGACCGCACAATGCATATCAGCTGTTCCTGCGTTAATGACTACTAGAAATCGATGATATGTGATACTAGATGATTTATACGACTAATTAAAACAACACATTGCAATCAATGCTATTACCCAAGCAGAAAAACAAAACGTGGGGAACATTGTTTAAACCCAATCACACACAAAAACAACAACACCCCGGCCATTGATCCATTGACAATGATTGACGTATAATGCTGCTCGTATCATTTCCTGTCCAAAGCAGAAGCCAATATGCTGCATGAATGCTTTGTACGCACACTAACGACTGCTGGAGCGATGTCGCATTCACATTAACAACAGTTCTATCTGATACTTACCGCTCTCCGTTGTGATCACGTGCTTGCCGCGGTCGCTCGTTGCCGCGCATGAATGGAGTAAACCCGTCGAGTAAATAAAACGTCGACGGAATACTAGTGATGCGAATCTATGACTGGATTGCTTGTAAATGTATCAGACTTGTGAATGCAGAACTACTGGCAATTATTTCCCGTTTGTTTAAGTTCCGTTAGGTGCCCATGGTGTGCTTCGATCATACAAGAAAAAGCTTTTACGAGCTATGGGCACGCTCGATGCGCTGCTTGGGATGTGATGATGATTAAATTGCCGATACGTTAGTTCGAGCTGTTTTCCTACTCGGCTTAAGTACGCGACATTCACTGACACAGACAAGCGGGACATGTTCATCGTCTCACATTGACGCGTGCACACACACACACATATACGCACGAACGCTAGCACACTCACGCGAGAGAGAGAGAGAGAGAGAGAGAGAGAGAGAGAGAGAGAGAGAGAGAGAGAGAGAGAGAGAGAGAGAGAGAGAGAGAGAGAGAGAGAGAGAGAGAGAGAATTGAATTGAATTGAATTAAACTTTATTTAACAAGGATTAAGATTTAAGGCTACGCCTTTTCTTACAATCTGTCCTTGGGACGCATAGACACACAATTATAAAATAAAATCCCCACAGCTCAGATCCATACATTAAGATAGGGAGGACCTGTGCGTCATATGTTTACAAAAAAATACGCTTCTAGGTATGTTGCCTAGCCTCCACAAACATCTTAGGATTTGGCCAGTCCTTATCTTTGCCTTTGAGGCCAGATCGCTGACCATTTGCGTCAATGACAATTTTGTGGTGAAATCTGTTCACAACCTCTATGTCCTCGTTTCCGTACTTCCAGGCTTCATTCGCTGCTACAAATCCTCCTTTTCTAAAAACGATTACCTTTGTCTTATCCAGGTTGACTGTCATGGAAAACTTATCCGTAAACTGTTTTAACACATCAATCTGTTTCTGTAACCTGGCTGCGCTATAGGATATCAAGAGTACATCGTCGGCAAACAGCAATATGAAAATCTGCATCACGTCAGGTGTTAACTGTATTCCATGTTTACCGTTTTGAAACATTTCAAGTGCCAGTTCATTGATCAAGAATGAAAACAATGTTGGTGAAAGCACAGAACCTTGAGAGACTCCACATGGACAACGGAAAAACTCCGATGGGCCATCGTCGGTGCGAACACAAGACTTCACTCCTTTGTACATACTTTGCAGGATGTTCAACATCTTGCCGCCAACCCCGTGCTTGCGTAATACATTCCATAACTAAGCCCTATTGACTGAGTCAAAAGCCTTGCGGAAGTCTACGAAACATATGTAGACCTTACCAGATCTTTTAAAGGCACAGTAAGCATCCCGTAAACCATCACAGATACGGTCAGGCTTTTACACACAGTACAAACACCCTTTCATTTAAACACTCACCGATTGAGAACATCCTAGGTGCCCTCCGTAAAGTGCGAACAATTTTCAAAGAATTTATTTTTGCGTGGTTTATCTTACCCCTGAGCCATCGTGAACCCGTGTGATCCAGTTTCCCTTTTTCACAATGTAGTCGTCAGTTAGTCATTTGAATGCGACTCGATGTGAGCTTATCTACAATAGCACGTTTTTATGCACGAAACAAACGGCGGTGGTTCACAAGAACTCTAGCGATGGCTTTTGACTGTTGAGAGGAACGGCGATATGCCGCATAAACCGTCGTCTGCTACGACCCTTGCGTGACCCTGCTTCCGGGCTTTTCTTTTTTCAAACTTTCACAACTTCGAATTGCACTGATCTTGTCTTGATGAAAAACGAATTCTTTTATGATTAAAGAATGTTTGTGTAACAAGCTGTCAATTTATCATTTAGATTTTAAAAGTTAGGTCTAGCGCAAAAACGCACCACGGTCCAAAAACATTCTGATAATCATCGATCCACGGCTATCGCCAGTTTAAGGGAGGTAACTCATTTTTGACCTGAGTTCAGGATGGGTCCAAAAAGTGTTCGAGACAATCTGCAAAATTAATTCTTTAAAAATTGCTCGCTCTTTAAGTAGGGCACCTAGGATGTTCCCGTTTGGTGAGCGTTCAAATGGAAGGGTGTTTGTACTGTGTGTAAAAGCCTGACAGTATCTGTGATGGTTTACGGGAGGCTTACTGTCCGGGCGTGATTTCCGGGATATTCATAACAGCCGTACAGCACCAAAACTAGGCGCCATTGTTGTAAAGGGCCAAGTCCACGAAAATAAATTCTTTGAAAATTTCTCACGCTCGACAGAAAGCAGCCAGGATGTTCCCGTTCGGTGAGCGTTTAAACGGAAGTATGCTTGTACTGTATGTAGACGCTCGGGGAGCTCTGTGATGGTTTACGGGAGGCTTACTGTGCCTTTAAGAAGGTACCTCGGGACAATAGCATATAGCACAAACATATTGTCCACAGTAGAGTGGTCTTTTCTTTCTCCTATATTCTACTGTTGTCTTCCGCCCAGTCAGATAAGCGCCTGTTTAGTATGCTGCCAAACAACTTACCTACTATGCTCAGTAACGTAATGCCTCTGTAGTTATCAGGGTTGTTAATGTCTCCACTTTTGTGAATTGGGACAATTATCCCACAAGACCACGCAGAAGGGTAAACGTCTGTGTCAAAAATAGGGTTAAACAGCTTTACAAGAAACGGCAACAGTTTTGGGCAAGAGTTCTTTAACATTCCAGCACAAACGCCATCGTACCCGGGTGACTTGTTTAATTTCAATTTCTTCTAGTGAACGACGAAGAAGAAGAAGAAGATTTCAATTTCTTGATACCAATCTCTATCTCATCAGCCGAGATGGGCTCGTCTAAGTAGTCAATGCCGGGTGTGTCCTCGGTCACTTCAGAGTGGTCGCTAGCCGGGTTGCCTTCACCACCTAAAATGCACCTGAAGTGGTCCAGAGAGAGAGAGAGAGAGAGAGAGAGAGAGAGAGAGAGAGAGAGAGAGAGAGAGAGAGAGAGAGAGAGAGAGAGAGAGAGAGAGAGAGAGAGGATTTAGAGAGAGAGAAAGAGAGTCACACACAAACAAACATACACACACACGCACACACGAACACACACAGACACACACACAGACACACACAGACACATACAGACACACACAGACACACACACAGACACACACAGACACACACAGACACACACACAGACACACACACACACACACACACACACACACACACGCACACACACACACACACACACGGATATCACATACAAAATCCCTATACGGACTGATATTGATCTGTAGAAATATGGACCTGCGTTTTCTCGAACGATATTTGCATTCGTCGAAATAAAATGCAGATCATAGATCCTTATCCTTATAAAGTGCGACAGCCTGTACGTTCAAGCTTCACCGGCGTAACTTATCCCTGTTAAGCCTAGGTCCCACTATCGCGAATATTTTGGCGAACCACAACGTGTTACTACGATTTTGCCACAACGATGTTTGCCACGAATGATTGCGAAAACTCGGCCGAACAAGAACGAGGTAATACGAAACACCACGACCTCGGCGATTTTCTCCACGAAACCCAAATCGTTGTAGTTCGCCGTCAAAATTCGTCACAGTGGGACCTGGGCTTTAGTGTCAATTATTACAGTGCTGGTTGAACCGCAGGCTCATGTGTCGCGGAATATACAGACACTCCAAGCTGCAAGAAAATAGCGACCTTGAGCAGTGCTATTAATTTTTCCGCGTTATTTTGTTTGACTGATTTTGAATAATCTGTCCTGTTGTTGGTGAGGTTTACAAGCTGCAGTTTTAACTGCACAGTAGATGGGTAGATGTCTTTGATACTTCGTATATGTATTTTGTTCATTTGTGTTTTAGTGGAGGATGAAAGCGGACTGGGGGGGGGGGGGGGATAAGGGGTTGGGTGTAGATGCTCGCTGCCCTTCTATTTCTCCCATAAATGAACATGAATTGAAAAAAATGATGTCGCAGAGTGTATTCACCTCTTTATCCAAAAACATTTCACCCAGAAAAGAAGTGCGAAAAACAATATTACAGAGTAAGGAAGTGTCTTAGTGACGAATCATAAAAGAATCATAAAAGAATCATAAAAGAAATTAATGAAAGTCCGTCGGGTTCTACTGATATTCAGATTCTACATGTTCATTTTCTTGGTTTAGAAATCATGTTTTCAAGGCACTAAACTAATATAAACCACAAAAAAGTTCAACTCTTGCCTCAGTGAAAAGTCGCATAAAAATCAAGAGCTTATTTCTGGCTAACATAGTTTTCAATAAGAGGGGAATGTCAAAGTTTACAGAAAGTTGCTGCGAAACGTGATAGTTAGAAACGCGTTCCATTAAAGGCACAGTAAGCCTCCCGTAAACCATCACAGATACGGTCAGGCTTTTACACACAGTACAAACACCCTTTCATTTAAACACTCACCGATTGAGAACATCCTAGGTGCCCTCCGTAAAGAGCGAACAATTTTCAAAGAATTTATTTTTGCGTGGTTTATCTTACCCCTGAGCCATCGTGAACCCGTGTGATCCAGTTTCCCTTTTTCACAATGTAGTCGTCAGTTAGTCATTTGAATGCGACTCGATGTGAGCTTATTTACAATAGCACGTTTTTATGCACAAAACAAACGGATGTGGTTCACAAGAACTCTAGCGATGGCTTTTGACTGTTGAGAGGAACGGCGATATGCATAAACCGTCGTCTGCTACGACCCTTGCGTGACCCTGCTTCCGGGCTTTTCTTTTTTCAAATTTTCACAACTTCGAATTGTACTGATCTTGTCTTGATGAAAAAAGAATTCTTTTATGATTAAAGAATGCTTGTGTAACAAGCTGTCAATTTATTATTTAGATTTTAAAAGTTAGGTCTAGCGCAAAAACGCACCACGGTCCAAAAACATTTTGATAATCATCGATTCACGGCGATCGCCAGTTTACATCGATAGAATGAGACCCGAAAGGAAGTAACTCATGTTTGACCTGAGTTCAGGATGGGTCCAAAAAGTGTTCGAGACAATCTGCAAAATTAATTCTTTAAAAATTGCTCGCTCTTTACGTAGGGCACCTAGGATGTTCCCGTTTGGTGAGCGTTCAAATGGAAGGGTGTTTGTACTGTGTGCAAAAGCCTGACAGTATCTGTGATGGTTTACGGGAGCCTTGCTGTCCGGGCGTGAATTCCGGTATTCAATTCATAACAGCCGTCCAGCACCAAAACGAGGCGCCATTGTTGTAGAGGACCAAGTCCACGAAAATAAATTCTTTGAAAATTTCTCACGCTCGACAGAAAGGAGTCAGGATGTTCCCGTTCGGTGAGCGTTCAAATGGAAGTATGCTTGTACTGTATGTAGACGCTCGGGGAGCTCTGTGATGGTTTACGGGAGGCTTACTGTGCCTTTAAGAAAAAAAGGATGCACAACTTATGATAAATAGTTGGACTATCAAATCGGTTAAGAAACTGCACACCATCACCTACTTTTAACGTAAGAGACACTCATAACACACACACAGACATACACTTACAGATACACTTACACAAACACACACAAACACACACACACACACACGCAGACAGACAGACAGAGAGACAGACAGACAGACAGACAGACACACAGACAGACACACACACACACACACACACACACACACACACACACACACACACACACAAATATATATATATCCCTACCTCCAAGCATGACGTCAACAGCTTACCTTCCCGTGGATATTCTCCTAATTCTACCACTCATTTCGGTTAATGGGAAACAGTAGCTCTGTTAGTGTACCGTTAGACATTAACCGAGGAACCGCTTTTTATTTTTATTTTAGTGCCCCTATTTGAATTCGTTTGTAGGCCTATTATTCTGTATTTACCTGGTTCCGGATTATTGATCGGTACAGTCCTTGCAGTAAAAACAAAGCTCGGCTAAACCATATCAGGTCTGGCTTAAGCAAGACAATTGGTACAGAAAATAAAACACATCATGGAATATGGAACTCTCTCCCATATGACATCCGCCACATTGACTCAACCCCTTCTTTCAAAGCAGCTTTAAAGACCCATCTTTTCAAAATCTATTTAGATCCCTGATCCGCTTTTTCAATACCCTGTACTATCGCTTCACGCTTGTGTTTGTGTGTGTGGGTGTGATCGACTGCGCTGTGTGTGCGTGTGTGTGTGTGTGTGTGTGTGTGTGTGTGTGCGTGTGCGTGTGCTATGACTATGATATAGTGATTTAACATATTATTTTTCTTACTATGTACTTAGCTTTAACTTGTGTGTTTTTCTTTGGATGTTGTTGTTTGTATAATTAATCCATTATGTCATTTACACTACTGTATGAACTAGGATACTATTTATTGTAAACATGTATTGCATTGTTCAGTTTGATGTAAAGCGCGGAGAGCGTGGGTTAACCCCATGGTTCGCGCTATATATTAAGCTTGCCACTATTATTATTATTATTATTATTATCATGCATTCATACTCGATGACAGTCATTATTGGAAACCTAGATGGTGTTCCCGACAACAAACCGACCGCTACCCAAAGTGCCCCCCCCCCCACCCCCCACCCCCCACCCCTCCAACCCCACGCCCACCCCCCCCCCCCCCTTTCCACCACCAGGTAAACAATACGCGTATGAGCACCAGAAACAACCGCCCTGGGGGGTTGGGATGTTTGTGATGATGATTAGTGTCGGTTGCGGAATCAACGATTCCAAGTGCGCAGGTTTATAACGTTGGACTTGATGTCAACGCTTTAGAAGCAATGACTGAGATCGATAACAATCGGTCTGAAGTTGAACAAATTCCCGGGGTAATCGCGGGCGTGATCTAAACTCGGCCAAAAAAATATGGCATCTACTTTCGTACCCCAACCAAAACATTCATTCCAATGTCATTTCATTCAGACTTTCTATACCATTAATGACACCCATCTTGGCTGCCTGGCACACTTTTGAGATCACAGATTTCTTTTGCAGGGGCCATGTGACCGCCTTCCAAATAAGGGTACCCCCAAAATAGACCTGACAAAAACGTAGGGTACCAATTAAAACAAATCGACAATAATTCGGAATATGCATAACTTGGCAACTTTGTCTTTGAAACACGAGGAGACAGTCAAACCGATGATCTATTCAGAACAGGGTTTTATTTTTCGATATCGTGCGTATTTACTGTGTTATGACATTCCTACTGATGAAGGTTTCGATCGCATGAGCGGTGCAAAACGGGAGATTCTTGCATCAATTTGTTGGGGGTATCATGACAAAAAGCGCTGTATTTCAGCAATGACTGTCTTCGTGGATTGCTTTGACACTTTCAGGATCTTATGCCTACATACAAAGTGTACTTTGGGTATAATGTTGGGTCATTGAAGCTATTAACACAGATGCTATGTGATATTCCGGAAAATGTCTTAAAAACCGTCGCAGGTTTGGGTATTTACATCCCAAAAAGTCATGACTTCGCATGCATACAGACTAGTGATTGTTACAAATACTGCCACATTTTCATTTGAAAACCGCTGGCGAAAAGTTGCTTATTGTGTAAACAGATGAGAACAAGAAATTCCTCCGAGGTAGGAAAAACACCCCCGTCCTTAGCATTCTCACTGCCACCAACTGAGCAGGCACTGCTAACAAGTGTGGTTATTTCCCTTTGACCATTAATATGTGCCTCTATAAGTCCTTGTAGAATCTTAATCCACCAATAACTCCCTAACCGTGTGTTTGACTGGTCCCAATGTTTGTAAGGACCGTCTCAGGAATGTATAGAACCTGTTCACCAAGTTTGGTGACGATCGGTCCGTTCATTCTTGAGATCTATATGCGAACACAAACAAACAAACAAACACATCGACCGAATCCTATACACACCAATAACTCCCTAACCGTGTGTTTGACTGGTCCCAATTTTTGTAAGGACCGTCTCAGGAATGTATAGAACCTGTTCACCAAGTTTGGTGACGATCGGTCCGTTCATTCTTGAGATCTATATGCGAACACAAACAAACAAACAAACACATCGACCGAATCCTATACACACCCCTATACCGGGGGTGTAAAAATTGGAACGTGCAGACTGTGACAGAGACAGCAGTTATCGCTGTGTACCTATCAAAACACACTGTGGTCACGCTTGACTAGACATCGCTGAAGCACAGCAATCATCCAACAATTTCAATCGTGTTTACCAGGACTAGCAAATTGGCACTATTTGTCACACTGGAATAAAACTGGCAGTAATTGTATTAATTATTTTTCTGTATGCATGCGAAGTCCTGACTAAAAAATGTTTTTTAAAGTCCACACATCTATGACGCTTTTTAAAACTTGTTTGGAATATTGCATACAATTTGAATCAATATCTGTAACGGTACAATATTTTAGCCCATAAGCGTCTCGTATGTGATTTTAGGCTAAGGATACTGAAAGTTTCAAACCGATCCACCGAGTCGTTGCTGAAATACAGCGCTTTTTGTCATGATACCCCCTAACAATTGACGCAGAAACCTCCCGCGTTTTCGACCGCTCATGCGATCGAAATCTTCATTAATAGGAATGTCATAACACAAGAAAATACGCAAGATAGCGAAACAAACCTACCTGTTCTGGATCGTTACTTGGTTTGACATTTTCCTCGTATTTCAAAGATGCCTTGTTATGCTTATTCTGAATTTGTGTCGAATTTTTGATTGGTACCTTAAAGTGTAACTAAACAGACATTTTGAAGTGTCAGCTTTACTGAATTGCTTTATGTTTTGTCCAAGTATAGACCTGTAGAAGCGATACTGGACGATTTTTCCAACGTTTACTGTGTTTTCTGATTTACTACGATTTTTTAAAAGTGTTGAACCCATTTCAGATTTACCTGATTATCTGTTCTTGATTTGATACTTCCAAAGAACAAGTGGTACTTTGAGTTCCGGTTTTATGTTTTAACCAATCAGAATTTGGTTCCTAAATAAAATCGTCTGCTGCCTGTCCCAGCAGAGTCGGCAACAAGCACTGCTTGCCACATGTGTGATGTTACCAACAGAAATAGCCATAAATTGGGCAAGGTAGCAATGTAAATGAATTGGATCTAACTAATGTGCTTGTACTGCATCTCTGGCCTTTGAATTCACTCCAAATGTACTGGCTCAGCGTGAGAGGCAACATCCTGTCGAAGTCGTAAGCACGAGGCTGACTGGGAGATTATTATTCGAAGAGCATGCTGAAACGGATTGTAAGTACAATATTTTACATGTTCTCCACATTTCTGTTGATCTTTCCTTAACTTTAATTGTTTTCTTGATTTAAAAGCCTAGGGCTTGTATTTTCAATTGTGATACTAAGCACGTATCTTTACCACAGTATCCGATCACTTCACACTTGAATTTTGGAATGATGAAGTGGAATTATTTCTGGATCTAATTTATTCCTTGTTCCCCCCCTCTCGATTCCTTTTTTCGCCACATATGTATTGTCGTGTGAGGGGGTAGATGCGTGTACTGGCTGATTTTTTTTAAATTTTTTACTTCGGTCAGATACAGATGATTGGAAAAAAAACTTGTCAAGGATTTCAGAATTTAATAGATCTGTTCGAAGTTTTTACGGGATGGGTCCTGTTACAATACCGACTGAATGTGCCCAATATGAACTTTTGATTAAACATACACACACAAATGAATCTCTTGAGTTTGTTATACGGCGAATGTCCAGTTTCCACCACCACGTCTGTGGTATGTTTTTATACGGTTTGATTGAATAGACTGACGTGCATTCTCTCGCAAATGTGCGCGCGTGTGTGTTTGTCTGTGCCTCAGACTTATTAATCAAAGATGATGTTGCACATTGCAGATCTATGCGACAGGAGCAAGTGGACAAGACAGCTACATTTGTCTGAGCGAAGATCCAACGGTAAGCTCTTTTAGCCGAAGACAGCGAGCCTGGGTGCATGCATGCAAGCTTCTATCATGTTCGTGTGAGTGCTGCAGGGCTATTAGACGACTTTTCATTATTCTTGATTTGGAGATCCATGCAGGGTATTAGAAAGTGCAGAATATACACGTTTGAACAAATACGATGTGTGTTTGCTCTGAAAAAAAGAAAAGACGCAACAAACAAACATTGTATTTGTTTAAAGCAGGGTGACCAAAAAAAAAGAGTACCCAAACAAAACGTCATAAATTGAACAAAAATAAAGCAATCTTCATAAAATGTATTTACACACACAAGTAGCCTCTGCATGATTTCAACAAAAAATGTTAGCGTTCTAGCTTGTCTTTCAGGAAAGTTATGCTCATTCTACAGAACATGCTCCAAATGGCCTCCCCCGGATTTAAATCCCCCAGATTTCTATCTTTGGGGGTTCCTGAAAGACAACGTCTTCAGGAACAACCCACAGACAATCGCAGAACTCAAGTGAGCCATCACAACAACCATTCGCGGAATCTCGCAACAGGAGTGTGTGCGGGTGATTGATAACTTTGCGCGGCGAGTTCAAGTTTGCCTGAATCGGCGCGGAGGCCATTTGGAGCATGTTCTGTAGAATGAGCATAACTTTCCTGAAAGACAAGCTAGAACGCTAACATTTTCTGTGCAAGTGTGTGTAAATAAATTTTATGAAGATTGCTTTATTTTTGTTCAATTTATGACGTTTTGTTTGGGTACTCTTTTTTTTGGGTCACCCTGTATCACAAATATTTATTACCTGTATCTGCATGTTTTGATAATGATGAAGGGTAAATTACTTTGACGTGTGCTTTTTTTTTAACCACACTGATAACGAATGATAGAAACACAGACACACTTAATAACATATCCACAAAAATTGTAACAATAAATGTAAGCTGAACAATGCCTGCAACACATTTCAGGCCTCAGAAGGAAGTAATTATGAGATTCAGACAGAGAGAGAAAGCCCAACACGAAACCAGTTGTGACATTTTTTATTTCATTATGTAATATTAAAAACACGACAACAACGTATTTTCTGTACTTAGTTTCGTGCAATTATGGATTGCAAAGTATGTCTAATTGAGTGGCATAAAGAGGCACAGTTGCATGAAAAACCAACTCGGATCTTGACTAGGATCAGGATTTTACATGGACACAACCTAGAATTTAACATCCTGGGGGGAGGGGGGTACTGCGCCTTTCACATCAAGATGTAAAGATCTATTTTAAATAATACTTATTAGAAGGGAACAAAATCAAACAAACTACAACAATCGTTCTGAGGGGAGAGAATTACCTCTTCCGAAGAAATTACCTCCCTTGCTTTTCTTGTCGTGACTTATGTAGAGTAAAGTGAATAGAAAGTGAATCAGTCAGTAACAAAAAAAAAACACAACATTTCTTAAGATCTATGAGGAGTCTTGAAGTATTTGTCAATGTTAATCTTGTATGCATAACAAACAATATATTACGGATTGATAATTAAAGAAAATCGTCTCTTCTACAGGGTTGACCCCCCTAAAAAGGACACCCACAACCATGCAAATTACTTCTGCATCTGTTGAACCAATTATTTTATATATGGTATTCATTAACTTCAATTTATATTCTGCCTTTCCAGTAAGTGGCAATTTTGTAAATTGAATGGTCTGACTTTTGTGCAATTTTAATTTTGTTCTTCAAATTCGGGGGTCGACTAAACAGAACGAGTTTTGACATTGAGCGGTAGCCATTTTTACCTAATTTAAACCCTTCAGGCTTTTACCTTTTTGATTATTTTGAATGTCTGAGTATGTAAAAACATCCCCTTCAATCCCCAGGCTATCGATGACCTGAAGAAAGCATGCAGTTACAGCTAGGTTCAGGGCAATCCTCAGACACGAAAGCGTTGGTGTCATTGATGATGCAAAAGTTAGATAATTTAACCTACAAATTTGCCACTTTGTGAACTGCACATGCATAAAATCAAGTTTAAGTATGCTGAATATGAAGTTATCCAGTCAATTGGTGTAGAAGTTATAGCATTTCTGTCGGTTAACAGTATTTATAATCTCTAAAGTAAAATCTGACATATTCGAAAGTTTTGCATAAACACCCAGACAATTTTTACGATACTCTCCTAAGCTTCTCCACTTCTCAGCCCTGTCTTGGAAATTAATTCGAATAAGGCAGTCAAAATAACTTAGTTTGGAGCACCCATCAATCAGAATAAGCATTAACTTTTGACACAGGAAATATCTTCTACCGAAAGCTCTCCTGGTTTTATTCTACATTTTTCCTGCATAATGGTAACAAATTTAATGATAAATCTAAACAACGAAGTGACTGTGGTAAGATGAACAAAGTTAAAAAACAAAGGATTACTGTAAATGGTTTACGAATCGAAATCTAAACAAGTTTTAATGATAAGTAAAATGATAAAAAAATAAAATTAAAAAAAAGCTAACGTCCTCGCATTTGTCCAGAATTATTCCATGTTTAACATGGGAACAGAGGGATAATTGGTCTAAAGAATTTTTAAAAAGGAGGGTTAGGGTAACCCTAACCCTCCTTGGACTATCTGCATGCAATGCCCGCTATAGGTGAAAGACTTTTGTGGAAGCCATGGAAGAATGCATCGCTGTTGTGCTGGTTCAGCTTGAGGTCCTGTCCTAGCGAATATCCTGCACACACAAAAACACGACTTTTTAAGCCACTTATGTTGCATTCCGTGACATAGCTTTGTTAAAACCGTGTGCCTGATAATAATGACAGATTTTGTTGATATACATTTTTTTTAAGACACCCCATATAATATTGTTTGACAATCTCTTTCAACATAGTTTACGAATCACCAATGTGTATACAAACGCAAATAACCCACAGGTCAATAAATTACTTTCCAGAGAAAGAGAGAGAGAGAGAGAGAGAGAGAGAGAGAGAGAGAGAGAGAGAGAGAGAGAGAGAGAGAGAGAGAGAGAGAGAGAGAGATTAAAACTAGAAAATGTGTGCTATATAAAACAAGGATAATCACTGTCAAATCTTTGCTTGTACCTGCATGGTGTTTACTGCGCTATATATACACAAACTGTTTTATTTCTTTCTTTTTTTTTTTTTTTTTTTGGGGGGGGGGGGGGGATGTTTTGTGATGAGGGTTTTTTCAAAGCCTTTACTGCTTTAGTCATTGAATCCACCCGACTTCGATTTATTGTTCAGTGATGGGTAATTGTGTGACCAACTATGTAAGTTAGTGATTGTTCTGGCTTCATACAATGACATTGCATTAATTTTATAAGTGTATGTGTGTGTGTTTCAGGCAAAAGCTGATATTACAGTCCTAGTTGTATGCAGTACCTCTGCTTCTTCGTTCAGGAATCAAAGTATACAATCTAAACCGATTATTTTGTTCAATAATGTTCAGCTTACCATCCCGAAGAAGGCAGTAACGTGCTGAGATATTGATTATAGATATTAACGTACCTAACCTGGTTACTGGTGTGTTTTCTTTTTATTTCAATAATGTAAATGTGTGACAACTTGCAGGGTACTTGATGTTCTGAGCAATTTTTCTGGCAAAAGACCTTTCATGGATCAAAGAAAACTTTTGTCATGGTGCACAAGTCAATCAATTTGGTTGATAAATAATTTGTGCTGCATTTTCCCTGGTTCCAAAACGTAGTATGTATTACCACATGTCCTTACCTGTTATTGGCATCACATGATTCTCTGCAAGCAGTCTTTTGTGGAAATACGTCATTTAACACTTGCACTTAATGACTTATAGTAGGTGGCTGTGGAACGGTAGACATGCAACGACAACGAACAACAAAAGACAAAGTGTGGAGTACACTCATTTTTCTTAACATACGCTAAGTTTCTTTGAGAATGCTCCAAGTGAAAATCAGGGGTTCCTAGGCCTGATATCACAATTAAACAGCTTCTTCTCAGAATCAGGAGGGAAAAAACTGTTATATGGCGAGATGTCGTGACAAGAACAGACAGCAGCAGCAGCAACAACAACATTGCTAAATCGTCTCTTCAACAAAATTTCATGTTTAGCATCGCAGACAAAGCACGGCTACTGATCCGACCAAAGCCACACTTCATGCACGATGGGCACATTGTTATGGCCAGCTTGTTAACGTGCGCATTGTGTATTTTTTACATAGAATTGAATGTGTTTGTCGTTGTGTCTGTCATCTATCCTAGTCGTTTGATTTAGAATAAAGCAAACTTATTACAATGACGATTTTCTTCGGTTTTTGATGAAGGATTGGCATCAAGACTTTTCCTATTTTCCAACTCTGCCACCATACACTGGCCGTTCAGGTCTGCATGTCGACCACATGGTGTGTGATCAGATTTTTCGGACATGTTCACAATGCTTACATGACCACCAAATGGAAAATCAGTTGGTATTTGTTACGTTTTTGTGTTAGCACAATCTTCATACAAGTAAACAGAAACAGTTTTGTTGCAAACAGAGCCTTCATAAGAAAAAATGCTTCTAAGTAAAAATACATACCCCCTTTTTCGTATTGCGTGAAATATACCCATAAATTCTGGACATCATATTATTATTTTTTTTTCACAACAATGAAACCAAACTTTGGCATATGTTTTAGCAATATATTCACAATAAAACCTATGAGTTTGAAGGCTGCATCTTGTTTTGTTTATTTTTGAGAATTTTTTTGCAAACCCATGCAAATGGCCAGTTTCTGGGGAGAGACTGGGGAGATAATGGCCAGCATAGAAAGAGTTAATAAGTAAACTAATGTCAGAAGTAGGTATTTACCTTGTTTGCCTTCGCGTTCTTGATAGCCCGCTGCAGCATTTGTATCACTTCCCTTGACATTCAAAACGCCAATGTATTTCTGAAATGAAAATAAAGATATTGACCGAAACATCACACAAGTGGTATATCATGCTAGGTTTTGTTTACAGTGCCTGTTCTACGACCACATCTGATTGTAATTTAAATAAAGAAAAACTGTATCCATTTATTACTTCTCTATTTGTGTGTGTTTGTGTGTGTGCAGGGGCGGATCACATCATTTTTAAGGGGGAGTTTCCAAATTTCTTTTAGGGACAATTTGACGACGCGAAGCGTTTAGTTGAAGACGCGAAGCGTTCAACCTCCTTGGGGGGGGGGGGGGGGGGGGGGGGGTCCGACAAATGTTGATAAAAAGAAGGAAAATGGATCAATCAGCCAATACCCCTTCCAAAAAGTAAATATATTAAGAAGAAAAATTTGAATCACAACAAGGACAATTGATCGATCTGGCGCAATCTGAGCAAACTAATTAGCCAACTTCTTTCCAAAATCGTGACTTAGAATACAAAGACCGGCTCCTAAGTGGTCCGGAAACCCCGGAACCCCCCTCCGGATCCGCCCAGTGTGTGTGTGTGTGTGTGTGTGTGTGTGTGTGTGTGACCGATGACCTTCTCTAAATTCTAATCGTTGCGTTTGATACTGGATATGCCCATGAAAAAATATCATTTCTTGTTCATGTCATTGTGTGTGTGTGGCCAGGACCGTGACTTCTGCTTGCCTCGACGTCTTCAGAAAAGACAAAATGCCAGCAGGCGTATGTTCTTGGAGCACTCAGTATGCCGTCATCTGCAAACAAATAAATACAAATTATTCAATTGTGTAAATAACGAACAATCATTTTAATATTACAACAAAAAATTCATATAACTGTAGTCTTCACCAGAGACATCCACTACACTATCTTTAAATAAAACTGCCGTAAAAAATTGAAATACTATAAAACTTACCCCCACTCAGATCTATTTGGGATTATTCAAGTTACCATGAAACGATGCCGGTTTGGACAGATCTGCTAGTTTGCCGCTGAAACTGAAATCAAAGGCGATCTTCAGAACTATTTCTAATCTTGTATTTGTGATTAATATGAAATACTGATCTTCCCAATAGAAGCTGATGTGTATACACATGACCAGGACAAGGTATTTTGTTACAGGGCATTTACGCAGACGTCGCAGTTCAAAATATCGTTTTAGATCTGAGTTTGTACAGCAGCCTGTGTGATTCAGAATCGTCTGCCCTTTTTCGGTTTAACATTTTATGGACGATTCCTATGAGACTGCTCAATCATAACTGATGACAAATTCAGAAACAGATGATGGTTTCAAGTAGGCTACAGTAATGATTCGTTAAAAATGTCAAGCCACTCGTCGATCATTCACACTCAAAGAACCCAAGCCAAATCTGCTCTGGTTCCGAGCAGCTTTTTCCAACTGAGACCCTAATTGTTACGCATCTGCCTCGAAAAGATCATAGACCACAAACAAGCGGCACTGTACCATGCTTTCGTTTATGTTGCTAAACAGATTAAATGTGCATTGTAAATGTGCTTACAGCAAAGAAATGCATTCTTACTTACCACAAAAATACTGGTACCACATTCATCGCACTTGTGTCTTCTTACCAAAACCTATCGATATGTTTGTTTACGATATATTGGTAATTACTAACCGTTATCGTCCTGATATGGCTCTGCGTAGTCGGCTGGACGTTAAGCAACAAATAAACAAACAAACAATAACAAACTAACCGTTAACTATTTTTCAAAAATCTGAAATGACTTTTAAGAATCAAAGAAAGATTCGCTAAAACGGTTGACTTCAGAAAATAAGCAATATTTTTCTGAACCATGAAATAAAAATCGAAAACTCCGTTTGATCTTTTATTTTGGTAGATTGATGACAACAGCCGGAACTGAAAGTACCAGAACCAAAAATTAAGGGCATTAATCAGGTAAACTAAGAAGATTGTCGTTCCTGGCGCGCACTTCACATGTCCGTCAAACAGTGTCAGAGTGAGAGAAAAAATTTTTTTTTTCGCAGTTCGACAGTATATGAGGCCCTTCTTCATATCAAAGTGTAAAGGTTGCTGAACGATGTTTTTCCTTTTTGCTTGTTTAGTTACACTTTAAGGTGTTACGAGTGTGTTCGGGTTGCGGTTCTTGCTCATGTTTATACTCACTGAGTTATTTCCCTTGGATCTGGATCTGAATCTGGATCTGGATAACCCGCCTGGGTTGGTGGTTTGCGGGTGCGAATGCGTATACGCACGGTTCAGTGTGCTTTCGCGAAAGGGTGTGTCATATGCACGGCTAGAACTAAGATACTTCTTGATTTCAGTAAATAGTTTCATTACATGTCAACTAGTTCGTTTTTAAATGATTTTTTAGAGATCGCCAAATGGTATTGTGTGAATAACATCATTCGATCGATTGTACGCACGGCGCCGTGCTTCTAGTAGCTCAGTCCATTCCTTCTTTCCGGTGTGGAAACAGACGTGTTTCTGGCGAAAGAATCGGCGTTTTCAACTCGCCATATCTTCATATTCATTCGGACTAGAACAACGAAATATAAATTTCTTGTAAAAAAAATCCCGAGCCTTGCGACTCTGGTAGTCATTTTCTTACGCGAAGCGGCCTTTGGTAGGTACGACAGTTTTAGTCACCCAAGTATATCTAAAACGCACGTGGACGAGTTTTCAATGGCGTATTTGAAGTCTGTGAATGTTGTGATTACAAATCATTTCGGGGCACCCCTCAGTCTATACGTACAGACAAACAAATTGCATGGAACGAAAGTTGAGAGGCTGGACTGTAAGTTGTTGTTTTGACTTCTACAAATCTCGCAGGTCTTTTATGCAAAACAGACTCAAAATTGCATTGTTCACGCAAGTGTAGATGACGAGACTATCGAAGGAATGGATTACACTTGCCTACAGATATAATAGACAGACACTGTCTATTTATATCTATGACTTACCCTAGCCCATATGTTAGAATAAAGAACATACTTTGCTCTTTTGAATGATGTATGATTTGGCACTGTACACAGGATTTTAGACCTGCCCCCGAAGTGATTTTTCCATAAACCCGTCAAAAAGCTCACTCTGTTTTGGCCGTAAAAAGCGCCCAAATGAAGTCAATTTCTAACCTGTGTCGTGTGTTCGAAGGAGTACATCTCAGCGATGCCATTGCCTTGCAACCTCAAAGAAATATATTTTAATAACCCGCTAAATGAACGGTTTTTTAGTGTGAAATAAAAGCCGGAGATTTGCTTCGTTTCTTTGCTGCGACACAAAACCAAAACCAACTATAGATCTGCGGTGACATTATGAGTTCGTTTTCGACATTGCAGTGAAGTTGCGTGGATCTTCGACGATTCCCGTTCGGTTTAATGTGGATAGAGCTTTGATTGAATGTAACTGCTTTGAAAAGTTACAACATGAGTCCTTGGGATCGATGTTTTTCGGTAAACTTCTTCGTATCCTTGACTTTACTTTTGACTTGAACAGATCCAGATCGGCTGGGGCTGTTGATCGCCTACACAGATCTATATGAAGTTGACTCGACACGGCGAACTGCCGAATCCGTGCCCTCTCGTCGGTCCTACCCCCAAATCCCTTACCAGCCTCAGACCCCACCTCACCATTCTAACCTCACTGGCGTACTATGTGTGATTATCCCTTCCTCATGAAAGAGAAAGTGGAGAAAGGGGGAAAATGAAGAAATGTTTTTGTTTGGACAAATTTTTTTAAGTCCAAAAAAGATGAGAAATATTCATAACAAATTCAGTTTTGGGTCTTTTTCAAATCTGTTTGATGCATCTTTTCTGTGACCATTGTGGCTATGCACTGACACACAAATAAGTGGAGAAAAGGGAGAAATGAAGATTTTTTCTCACTGCACAACAGTCAGGGATTAGGGTTACATGTTTACATGTACATTGTCAAGAGGTCAAAACAAATTTTAAAAGCTGTTGAACACTGCACTAGTGTTGCTCTAATCAAGGCGAGTCTGGAACAATAGGTCCACCCCACCAAAAAGTGAACATGGAATTAGTTATGATTTTTTGGCTTGGGTACGGCCAAGTGAACAAGGTAGGAAAGGTTAGAAATAGTCATAACAAGTTCACTTTTGGGTCTTTTTCAAATCTGTTTGCTGCATCTTTTCTGTGACCATTGTGGCTATGCACTGACACTCAAAAAGGTGGAGAAAGGGGAAAAATGAAGATTTTTTTCTCACTACACAACAGTCAGGGATAGTCAGGGATTGTTGACATGTACATTGTCAAGAGGTCAAAACAAATTTTAAAAGATGTTGGACACTGCACTAGTGTTGCTCTAATCAAGGCGAGTCTGGAACAATAGGTCCACCCCACCAAAAATCAACATGGAATTAGTTATGATTTTTTTTGCCTTTTTGCTTGGGTACGGCCAAGTCAAAAAGGTGAGAGGGGTTACAAATAGTCATAACAAGTTCAGTTTGGGGTCTTTTTCAAATCTGTTTGATGCATCTTGTCTGTGACCATTGTGGCTATGCACTCAGTCAAAGTCAAAAAAGTGCAGAAAGGTGACAAATGAAGATTTTTCCTTCTTTCAAGACAATGTGTGATTTGGCACATTTTGCCTCAGTCTTTATCAAGAGCCTGTCTAACCCACTTTGAAGCTGTTAGAGACTGCAGTAGTGTTCCTTACATCAAGGCGAGTGCACAATGGTGCATTTCGATTCCCCCCCCCCTAATGTTCACTTTAATATCAATAAATCAATAGATATTCAGTCACAGTTTAACTAACTCATTCACCCTCATCACTCACTCATCCATCCATCACAACAACACTGTTTGATGCACAAACTGCCTGCCTTCCGCACTGGGAAGCCGCTTCGCTTCGCAACAACAACAACACTGAAAACTCGCCGGGAAATACCCCCACCACACGTGTCACACGTGTGCTTGTTTCTTCCGACTAATATCAATTTTGGAGAAAAAAAGGACAAAACTGGATGAAAAATTCTACGGCCCCAGCAATCTCATTACTCTGAAAGGGGAACCGGAAGTGGCTGGTCCTCAGGTTTCGAAGTTGACCGATATTCCCACTAAAGTGACCTAGATCCAAAGCCAGCCATCCATTAGAATGTAGGTCCGTGCTCCCACAGTCCAATGCCGCGAATTGTTGTTACAGCCCCTGACTTTTTGACTCACATGCGAAGCAAAAGTGAGTCTATGTACTCACCCGAGTCGTCCGTCCGTCCGTCCGTCCGGAAAACTTTAACGTTGGATATTTCTTGGACACTATTCAGTCTATCAGTACCAAATTTGGCAAGATGGTGTATGATGACAAGGCCCCAAAAAACATACATAGCATCTTGACCTTGCTTCAAGGTCAAGGTCGCAGGAGCCATAAATGTTGCCTAAAAAACAGCTATTTTTTACATTTTTCACATTTTCTCTGAAGTTTTTGAGATTCAATACCTCACCTATATATGATATATAGGGCAAAGTAAGCCCCATCTTTTGATACCAGTTTGGTTTACCTTGCTTCAAGGTCAAGGTCACAGGAGCTCTTCAAAGTTGGATTGTATACATATTTTGAAGTGACCTTGACCCTGAACTATGGAAGGTAACTGTTTCAAACTTAAAAATTATGTGGGGCACATGTTATGCTTTCATCATGAGACACATTTGGTCACATATGATCAAGGTCAAGGTCACTTTGACCCTTATGAAATGTGACCAAAATAAGGTAGTGAACCACTAAAAGTGACCATATCTCATGGTAGAAAGAGCCAATAAGCACCATTGTACTTCCTATGTCTTGAATTAACAGCTTTGTGTTGCATGACCTTGGATGACCTTGACCTTGGGTCAAGGTCACATGTATTTTGGTAGGAAAAATGTGTAAAGCAGTTCTTAGTGTATGATGTCATTGCTAGGTTTAGTTATTTGACCATGTCAAGGTCAAGCATGTGAGTCGTATGGGCTTTGCCCTTCTTGTTTATGTACGGAATCCGGTAGTCTTTTAGTTGTTGTTAAATAATTATATTGCCAAACGTTATGACATTTTGAGATAATTGAACAAGTTTCAATACTTATTGGCTGAGCACCTGTGTGCTCAAAGGAAATGTCGCTTGTTTTTATCAAAAACTAATTTTCAATGGTCATTCGTGCAAACCGTCACACAAACATGCGTGCCTCTGTGTCTCTGTGAGTATGCGTGTGGCTGCTTTCATAGTTAGGGTGCAGGCGTTTTTAATCATTTACCCCACACCAAAAGCCCCCCCCCCCCCCACACACACACACACACACCCCGATACCTGTCAAATTCCCTCAGAATGCATGAACAATTCCGTTACCTCAGATCATCACCAGGAAAAATTCCTCCGCATCCAAAATATCAGGACTTTAGATATCAGATACCGACTTTATGTAATGCGCTTCAAAATCATATTCGCAAAGAGAGAGAGAGAGAGAGAGAGAGAGAGAGAGAGAGAGAGAGAGAGAGAGAGAGAGAGAGAGAGAGAGAGAGAGAGAGAGAGAGAGCTGGACACGAAGAAGGGAAGCTACAATCGCCCCAGGCCATATATATTATATATATGTGTGTGTGTGTGTGTGTGCGTGTGTGTGTGTGTGTGTGTGTGTGTGTGTGTGTGTGTGGTGTGCGATTCATAGAAATTTACTGGACAGATCTTCATGAAACTTTGCACACAAATGTTCCGACCCCCAACCCTTCACCCTGATTCAAACTCATGTATCACAAGTCCAGCGCTCCCAAATTATTTCTTTTTATCATTTTTGTCAGTCAAGATAATGGGGGTGGGGTTGGTACGGGAATAATTGTGAAGCAGACAATAAGGCAACAACTTATTTTGTTTACAGGTATTGTATATGTATACTGTGAACTTAGCTGTGTTCAAGTTTAGTTATGTTTTCTGTCGAGCGAATTTTTTTAAAATACGTTTTTACTACTAAAGGAGTGATAATTTTATGTGTTCGCCCTCGAGAAACCTCGATCATTTTCTGAAAATGCACGTTGATAAGTACCGTTTTATGATAAAGTTATACTCTCCATTCATTTATATACACAAACTAATGTTTCATTTATTATTTGTAGAGCTAAATATGTCAGTCGGGATCATGTTAAGAATCGCAGTGTTTTTCGCAAAATCGTACTTGACAACCCCCAGTAAAAAAATTCTAAAACAAAAGTTAATACGTCAACCTCTTTTTTTCTTTGCACAGATGTGTCCATATTGCTTAGAGGAACCTGTGCACAAAATGTGTAATGTTTCTTTCACGCGATTTGAACACACAAGTAACCCCTTAAGAATCGCAGTGTTTTTCGCAAAATCGTACTTGACAACCCCCGGTAAAAAAAATTCAAACAAAAAAATTAATACGTCGACCCCCTTTTTTCTTTGCACAGATGTGTCCATATTGCTTAGAGGAACCTGTGCACAAAATGTGTAATGTTTCTTTCACGCGAATTTTTTTTAAATACGTTTTTACTACTAAAGGAGTGATAATTTTATGTGTACGCCCTCGATAAACCTCGATCATTTTCTGAAAATGCACGTTGATAAGTACTGTTTTATGATAAAGTTATACTCTCCATTCATTTATATACACAAACTAATGTCTCATTTATTATTTGTAGAGCTAAATATGTCAGTTGGGATCATGTTAAAAATCGCAGTGTTTTTCGCAAAATCGTACTTGACAACCCCCAGTAAAAAAATTCTAAAAAAAAAGTTAATACGTCGACCCCCTTTTTTCTTTGCACAGATGTGTCCATATTGCTTAGAGGAACCTGTGCACAAAATGTGTAATGTTTCTTTCACGCGATTTGAACACACAAGTAACCCCTTAAGAATCGCAGTGTTTTTCGCAAAATCGTACTTGACAACCCCCGGTAAAAAAATTCTAACAAAAAAATTAATACGTCGACCCCCTTTTTTCTTTGCACAGATGTGTCCATATTGCTTAGAGGAACCTGTGCACAAAATGTGTAATGTTTCTTTCACGCGAATTTTTTTTAAATACGTTTTTACTACTAAAGGAGTGATAATTTTATGTGTACGCCCTCGATAAACCTCGATCATTTTCTGAAAATGCACGTTGATAAGTACTGTTTTATGATAAAGTTATACTCTCCATTCATTTATATACACAAACTAATGTCTCATTTATTATTTGTAGAGCTAAATATGTCAGTTGGGATCATGTTAAAAATCGCAGTGTTTTTCGCAAAATCGTACTTGACAACCCCCAGTAAAAAAATTCTAAAAAAAAAGTTAATACGTCGACCCACTTTTTTCTTTGCACAGATGTGTCCATATTGCTTAAAGGAACCTGTGCACAAAATGTGTAATGTTTCTTTCACGCGATTTGAACACACAAGTAACCCCTTAAGTTTTTGTCAGGTCGTTTTTTTTTTTTTTTTTTTTTTTTTTTGGGGGGGGGGGGGGCGCGGGTAGGGGTACACTTATTTAGAAGGTGGTCACATGACCCCTGTAAATCATTGATCCGAAGTGCACCAGACAGCCAAGATGAGTGCCTGTAATGGCATAGAAAGTTTGATTGAATGAAATGACACGGCAATGAACGTTTTTGTTGGGGTACGCAAATGGGTGCAATTCTTTGTATGCCGAGTTTATATCAGAAATATCTACACAAAGGCTCGTCGCCGATTGAACTTGACTGGGCTTTTGATAGAAAAAGATTTGCATTGACCTAACTCTGACCCATACACACACACACACACACACATATATATACACACACACACACACACACACACACACACACACACACACACACACACACACCGATAAATGTTACTTATCCCCCCCTCTGCTTCTTTCTCTCTGTAAACTTGTAGGGCTAGTTATTTTTCGGTAACTTACCCAACAACCAAAATCACTTACCCAACAACGGGCCTGAATCCTCAATAGCTCATGGGTACAGACTGTACACATTGTGGATCTACTTTTTGCGACTCAAAAGTTCAGAACACTCTAATGTACAAAATATACATTTCTGGAGCAAACAATACAACCATGCCGCATTTAAACCAGCAACTACAGGCTTGAACACATGAATCTCAATATAAAATCCATGAGTTTGGTTGTTTTCTGAATTCAGATCTGCCGTGCACAATCGTTTATCGCTAGTAAGATTCCAAGGAAAAGTAACTCTCATACTTTGTCTAGCGACACGAGTAGTTCCCCTTCCAGATTTCGGCTGCACCGACAAGACTGCAATCCGACGGTCAGTTTTCAACAATATTTCATGTTATAAACAGATTACACGCAATCAATTGCAAACATTTAATCAACTTAAAGAACATGCAGCGGTTTCATACACTATTTTTCCCCAGAAAACTGAACTTCATACAGTTTTTAACGTTGGAACACGGGTGTAAAACTTCGTCTGCTAGTCACATTCGAGGAAAGAACATTTCCTGAGCGATACCAAAACATGAGAACACACACTATCTGCCTTTACCGCTACAGCAGAATGACAACATAACTGTGTACTTGATTTTAGTTCAAAACATGGAAACTGACAAGAAGTGTTAACAAAATTGAATGATTTGCACGGAACTATACAACCGCGCATTAATCGATCGCCTGCGCAGGTAGACTGGTTGGGTGAATATGATTCGATCAAACTTTCGCACGAATCAAACTTTCGCACAAAAACTCCTCTTTTCTTTGAATAACTGAAGAAAGGAGGGATAAAGAGGTTACATACCTCGTCTCAGTGATTATCAAAAATAATGGTCTCAGTTCGCGGTCATAAAAAAGCTCGCTGAAGCTCGCATTTTTCATGATCCGCTAACTTCGACCATTATTTTTGATAATCACTGAGATCCGGCATGTAACCTCTACGTAACTGGTCCTATCCATAGAGCATACTACATGGCTTGCTCAGTGTGGCGTACCGCATTTACACGAGTTTTTTTTTTAATATTGAACTGCGAGCGAAAGCGAGCTGTTCACTATTTGAAAAAAGAACGAGTGTAAATCTGGTACGATACAGCAAGCCATGTAGTATTCAGTTTATCCTACATACTGTACTTACGTGTATTTAACTGAAAATGTCCTGCAGTCGAGGCAGCTAAATTGAAGACGCTTGTTTTAACCTCGATCTCTTCTAAAGCCTCGAGTGCAATCTATTACGTCAAAGCAAAGAAACGTCACTCTGAAAGTGTGGCGTGACGTGTTAGTTCTAAATAATCATTGAGGGTAATTAGCGAGCGCAATTTATTTTTCTATAATGACGTTTGTCTCGGTGTCTTTGGCATCATATTAAGCAGTGGAAAAACAGGTCCCTGCCAGACTTGCTTGACATGACTTCATTTCCATGATAAACACACGTGTGATTTGAACGATTATTATCTCACGAGTGTCTCTCTCACGTATGTAGGATAAATAGAGAATACTACATGGCTTGCTGTGTCGTACCAGATTTATACGAGTTGTTTTTTTAAATATTGAACTGCGAGCGAAAGCGAGTAATATCCTACATTATATACTTCTGTGCCAGATCTAACTAAAAGACACCGACAGCGCTATTAGAACTTCAAACCACTTTACTCAATTTGACATTCATTCCTCCGCCATGACACACACTCTCAAACTAGGACAAAGTAGTTCGCCTTTGTTAACACTGTTAAGTTTAATATTGAATGACACGTGACGACTTAACTCCACAAGATTGAGCAATCTTGGGATCACACGCAAACATACACCTCATTCACTAACGCACACCCAAGAAAGTTTACAAGTGGAGACAGACATCACTATGTATAAAAAGACTAAAGGAACCACATGTAACTTATAAGCTTTATATAATAAACACAAATTTATGCACGAAACATCCACACATTTAACGTGTACACTCTACAAATACTACGAAAATTGACAACACATGAATTCACATGAAATTATCCTGGAACTCCAGTCCTAAGCACCCCCCCTATGGTTAAATAGCCTGTTAGTATACGGCGCTCAATAAGGTCGCATCACCAAATTACACGAACACAGACACATGCTTTAACCACGACAGAGTACTTAGCTTTTTCGGGATACACAACGCCCACCAAGGCCTCACATGTCCTTCCCTCCTCAGAAGGCCGCAGCTTCCTGATTCTGACCACCTAGAAAGGTCCCCGACTGCCTAAGCACGTCGAACCCAGCTCCAGTCCTTCGGAGCTGTTCCCCAGATTCCTAGGCATGTAGAGTTGACCAGACTCCTTCCTCATGCTGTCTTCTGGTGGTCCTGCGTACACTCTGGGTGGAATCTACTGGTCGGAGTAACCCACGCCGCTCTTCTTGCGTTGCTGTGAGCCGTAGTCGCCTCCTGACAGCGTCCCAATTGTCCAGATCACAACGCCTTCACGTAAACATACGTCCCTCCTCCGTTCTCTCTCCGGCCAACTGCATGTAAATAAAACAGCACGTTAATACTGCACAATAACATCCCTAGCTACCTGGCGTGTATCGATGGTTGTGTTGGTGTTCATCGGTGATGCAAACCTTTAGCGCATCATACCGATGGACATCAAGATCGAAACTTTACACCAAGTAACCATGTATGGAAAAGGATAATTATTTAATACATTAGCTATACAACGGGGCTTCACAATATAGATTTATAGTTTGCTTAAACCTATAAACTTATTGTATTTATCATGACCAAATACGCCATGTGATATGTTACAAAATACTGGACAAACGTTCACTAAATGTTAGATTGTGGTATCCAACTTTAACATTACATTACGCAACCACAATTGCATGACACAACACCCATATCCCCACATGTATGATAACTCCCCGCGTAATATTACACACTATAATATGAAGGTATAAAACAACATGCTCAATAACATAAGGATACAAAAGTTGTCGGAAAGTAGACCGCCATCTTGTATAAAATGTGATATTCCGTGTAAACGAATATTTAACAGTTATGTGCAAATAATTACACACATATAATTCCACTGTATGTTCACTGCATATCACTTCCAAACATGCATTAATATACATGTAAATCCCGAGGCTCCCTATACGAATAGGTAGTAATGGGCCGGTCGATGTAATTCTCATATTTCCCGTGCACATTCCCACGGACATAAACACGCTTCAAAATCACCGTGTCCCACAATATTACAACACTACTGAAACGTAAACACAAACAAAACAAACATTAGACAAACGACATCTACTCAGCCACAGCAATTCGAAACAATAGTCCATCCGCCAAGTCAATGACAACGCTCACCGTAAAAAACCGCCGGGTGATGGAGTACTCGCGCCCGCCAGTACGTCTGCAACCGTACCGTTGACTCTCTCGGGTAGCACTGAACCAAAACCGTGCTACTTCGCTGACGGGGTGCCAAAGTGTATTCGTACACCGCTGACCCGGCCTATGTTAATTCTTCTCTTACTAAATAGCCTATAGATACGCTATAATATAATTTATGCATTACACTATATTATCTTACCAGGTGAAATGAACATTATTTAATTTGCACGACTGTGCCCAACAAATATTTACAAACTTTCGTTTTCTGCAGCTTGACCTGGTTTGTTCACCGCGCGTTACCGGGTGACTATAGCCCGTTCCACGATTCGGACACACACTTGCAAATACGCGAAGTTACAGGCGTAAAGCATCTCACATCCCACACGCATACATTCTACAATAGTGTTTGGACTCCAATGCTTATGTTGTAAATAACACAATTATTATATACACTCAAACATATAACAATTACATCATCTCGTGTATCTACAAAAAGCCTGTTTAAGCTTCTCCTGCATCTCAAAAACCTCGGGTTGTGACACACCTCCACCACCAGCTCGAACTAACGGTAACCACCAACAGTGAGCACCCTATATATCAAGAGCAACCCGACTCATGAAGTCAGCGTCCACGTTGTTCACTCCTTTGATGGTCTGCACACGGAAAGAATAAGCTTGCAACTGCAGAGCCCATCTCGTCAACCTCCCGTTGTGTGGTCTTACCTGCTGCAGGTACTGCAATGGTTGGTGATCTGTCATCAAAGTGAAATGTTGCCCAAAAAGGTAGGGCTCGAATTTCCTTATCCCCCACACCATTGCAAGGCATTCCTTCTCGATTGTGGAGTAGTTGATTTTCGCAGGAATCAGTTTTTTGCTGGCATAGCTCACTGGTTGCAGGTCACCCTTTTCATCTGCTTGCAGCAGCACCGCGCCTAGTCCCACATCTGATGCATCAGTCCGTAGCACAAATGCTTTCTCGGGGTCAGGCAATCGTACCACAGGTTGGCTGACCAGAGTTTCCTTCAAGCGCTCGAATGCTTCCTGACAAGCCGGTGTCCACTCGATTGCCTCGAACTTCTTTCCCTTGGTCAAGTTCGTCAGTGGTAGGGCAATTTCTGAGAAATGTGGCACGTACCTTCTATAGAAACCGAGCATTCCCAAAAACCTGCGTACTTCCTTCTTTGTTTTGGGTTCCTCCAGTGCTTTGAACTTCTCGATCTTCACCTCCTCTGGCATCATGCATCCCTGTCCCACTTTGTGTCCCAGGTAGACTACTTGTTGGTATCCCAGGAAACACTTCTTCGGTCTGGCTGCCAGATCCGCTGCCGCCATCCGTGTGAGTACAGCCCGCAGAGCCCTCAGGTGTTCGTCCCAGTCCTCGTTGGAGATCAACAAGTCGTCCACAAAGTTGTCCACGTCCGTTCTTCCTAGTGGCTCGAGGAGTTTCCTCATCATCCTGGAGAAAATGGCACCTGCTGTTCTCAACCCAAACGGCATCCGAGTCCATCTAAACTGGCCTTGGGGGGTCGTGAATGCTGTCTTGTCTCGATCTGATTCTTTCACCGGAATTTGCCAATACCCTTTGGTCAAATCCAGTTTGGACAAGTACTTAGCCCGATGTAACTTGGCGAACAGATATTCGACGTCTGGCAGAGGTTCACCGTCAAACCACACAATCTGGTTCAATTTCCTGAAATCCTGGCAGGTTCTCATTTTTCCATCGGGCTTCTTGATCAAGACCAATGGAGCACTATAGGGCGACGCACAAGGCTCTATAACGCCTAGCTTCAACATGTCTTGCACTTCCTTCCTTATGCAATCCATGGCCACGTGAGGCAATGGGTACTGCCTCACTCGCACTGGTGTATCTTCGAGGACGGTGATTTCACATTCCTCAAGATTTGTAGTACGAGGAAGATCGGTGAATTGGTTCTCAAACTCAATCGTCAAATCCCTCAGCTCTTGTTGTTTTTGAGCGGGTAACACGTCATTGATGCTAACATCTTTGGGTCCCTCTCCCGCTTCTAATGGCACTAATGGAATGGTGTTCTGTCCTGCTGAGACTTCAGGCACTTCTTCCAGTTCCTCTTCTTCCAGCACCACTCCTACAACCGCTGGGATCTCTCTCCTCCTGACGTATCTCTTCAAGAGGTTGACGTGGAATAATTTCTTTTTACTCCCCACTTGAATCCGGTAGTCGTTCATGCCGCATCGCTCCTTGATGACGTAAGGTCCACGCCAAGCGATTTCCAGCTTGTTCTTTTTCATTGGAAGAAGCAGCAACACCTCATCTCCTTCCTTGAATTGTCTGTCTTCTGCCTTCCTGTCCGCTGCCCTTGCGTATCGCTCTGTCGCCTTCCCGAGGTTTTCTCTGGCAATCCTGCATGTCTCCTCAACTCGATTCCGCAGGTCCACAACGTACTCGGCAGTGGTTCTCACTTCTTGGTCTGTCTCTTCCTTGGTCCACAGCTTCCGTAATACCTGCATAGGTCCCCTCACAGTTCGCCCATAGAGTAGTTCAAACGGTGAGAATTTTAACGACTCCTGAGGAACTTCCCTATATGCAAACAAACACGCCGGAATGAACCTGTCCCATTCCTTGGGTTGCTCCTGGCAGAGTCGTTTCAGCATCTGTTTCAGCGTACCATTGAAACGTTCAACTAGACCATTGCATTGTGCGTGGTATGGAGTTGTGTACATTCCATGTACTGACATCAGGTTGTACACCTCCTGCATCATTTCGCTCTTGAACTGGGTACCGTTATCTGACAACACTTTTTCAGGTATGCCCACTCTGGTCCAGTTCTCCCACAACGCTTCCGCCACATGTGGTGTATCGATTTTCTTGAGAGGGGTTGCTTCAGGATACCGGGTGGCATAGTCTACTGTTACCAGTATGAAACGGTGTCCTCGGTCTGACGGCGGATGAATCGGCCCTATGATGTCCACCGCTACCTGCTTGAACGGGACATCGATCAACGGCATTCTTTCCAATGGTACTGGCTTCACTTTCCCTTTTGCCGTAGTTCTCTGGCAAGCGTCACATGATGCCACGTATCGTCTGATGTCGGGGCACATACCAGGCCAATAGAATTCTGTCCATATCCTATTCCTGGTTCTCGTTCCCCCTAGGTGTCCTGCCATGGGTGCATCGTGAGCTAATCTCATCACCTCATTCTGGAACTCACTGGGCACCACTAACTGTCGGTGATCCACTCCATCTGCACCTGAGTATTCTCTGTACAACAAAGCTTTACGTATCACGAATCGAACATTCCCGGTTCCTTGTTGACGCCATGGCTTCTTTTCCACCGCCAACTCGCGCACACGTTTTAGGTGTGGATCCTCTTCTTGTGCTTGAGCCATTTCAGCACATGTCCTTTGTGCCAAGGGGACTCCATTAATCTTCAATGTTAGATTCCCTCTCTCGTCTCTCCTTGCTTGTCCTCGTGTCTGAACTGCTGCGCACAAAGATGGAATTACATGTTTCTTTCCGTACACCGGAACTCTCACTTCCTTTCCATTTGGCAGGACCATGTAGTTTCCTATCAATACAGGAATTGCCATATTCTGAATAGCGACAGCTTCCACGTTCCCTACAAACACCGAAGATTCTAACTTCACGATGGCTATGGGAGCCTGTACTGTTCCCTGCTCTTCAAACACTCCTGACACTTCTCTTGTCCTGTTTGTGTACGTAGCCGGGTCGATGAGGTCAGCGCTAACACACAGCATTGGGCTTCCCGTGTCACGTATGGCTACCACTGCCTTCCCGTTCACCCTAACTGTCATGTCGAAAGTTTCTCCCTGAGTACGACGATCACACTTCCCACATAACCCTGAATGGATCTTGTAATTCGCTTCTACCTCCCGCATCAAGAAAACTTCTCTCACTGCAGTCTCCTCCGGTTCTGGACTGATGATAAGGGTTATTCCTGGACAGTTCCTCTTGACATGTCCGAACTTATGACATTTGTGACATTGTATGCCTGTTCCATACATTTCTCCGCCACCCCTCGGCTTCCCCGCTTCCGGGCAATTCCTTATGAAATGATCCCCTCCACATCCGAAACATTTGACAGTACTATCTTTTACCCTTTGTCCCTGGGTAAGTTGCACCTTACTGTCTGTCTTCCCATTGTTTCCTTTATCTTGGTTTTTCCCCCCTTTCTGTGATGAGTCGAAACCAGGACGTGCATCCACGAAACATTGAGCTTGCTCAACTGAATCAGCTACATTGGTGGCTTTGGACTGTCGAATGAACGTAGCGACAGACTGCGGGATGCCAGTAAGCAACTGTTCCAAAAGAACCAGGTCGAAGAGGTCCTTGTAAGTTCGTTGTTTTTCCGCTAGGTCCATCCAACTGTGCAGGTACCGCGTTATCCGGCTCACGTAGGTTGAAAACGTTTCTTCGCTCTTCCTTCTTGCTGCCCTGAACTTCTCTCGGTACGATTCTGCTGTACACCGGAATCCTCTCAGTAACTCTTTCTTCACTAACTGGTAATCTCGAGCGTCCTCCTTCGACATATCCCCAATCAAGGTCGTCGCTTTCACGTTGAGTTTGGTACTCACGCGTCTCGCCCATGTTGTCTGGTCCCAGTCTAACTCCTCTGCGAATCTCTCGAATTTGGTAAGATAAGCTTCTATATCCTCCTTGTTCTCGTCGAATGCAGGAAGTGTTACTTTGGTAGATTCTACCATTCCATCCCTCGCCTTCTGATGAGCTCGTTGATTATTTGCCCTTTGTTCCTCTAATCGTTCTGCGTGCCTCTGTGCTTCATCTTGAAGTTTCTTCATCTCATCGATTCTTTCAGACTCCATTCTTTCCATACGTTGAACTTTGGCCTCCTCAAAGTCACGCTGCTTTTGGGCCTCTTCACGTGCTTCTCCCAGTTTCTTTTCCTCCATCTCACGCTGCTTCTGGGCTATACTCTCCTCGAACTCGCGTTGCTTCTGAGCTTCCACCCGTGCTTCTTCCAGCTTCCTTTCCTCCATCGCCAATTTCTTCTTCTCTAAGCTCAACCTCTCCTTGTTGGCCCGTACGTCCTCTATCTCCTTTATCTTAGCGTCGGCGAATGCTCGAAGACTATCTCCCTTCAACTCCATCTGCGTTCCTAAAGTCATGAACTTCTGGTAGTACGTAATGGACTCCCCTTCTTCACGTCCTGGACTATGTAGAAGCTTCTCTCGAGTTGATTTTGCCTTCCTCATGAGTTCAGATGTAACTAATCCGGTTAAACTATCAGTCGGCACATCCTGTGACCTAAGTCGCCCTGACACCGGAGAATCCACACTATCACCTCCCGTCGCCATTTCAGATGAAAACGCGCTACTTGAAAAAATATTTGCATGCACGCGAAAGGAAAACGCATCAAACTGCGTACCGAAGCCCACCGAGAAATCGGACGAAATCCGCGTAAGTTATTGACATTTGGTTATACTTTACCACAATCAATAGCCACATAGCCTTAGCGTAATACCGGAATGAAACTTTACTTTAACCGAATCCGAATATAGAATACATGCGTATTTGCTAGTTCGATCTGCTTCAGTGGCGCCGTCTGACTTTAACGGATGGACTAAAGATGAATCCTTTGTGGCTAAGTAACCCAACACCTCTCAACCGCTGAGAGATGTCCAGTCCCCTCCAACCACCCACGGGATGTCTAAACAGTCACCATATTTCAAATCAAACGGTCACCACTACCTCACACAAACCAACAAACACCACACACAAACTATGCCAACAACACAAACAAACACAACAACAAACAAATTTGGTTCCAAAAAATAAATAACTAAAGGGTCCCAGAGCTTCGCCTCGAAAGCATATCACTCATGGGTCCCCGGCATCTCCACCATTGACACGTGACGACTTAACTCCACAAGATTGAGCAATCTTGGGATCACACGCAAACATACACCTCATTCACTAACGCACACCCAAGAAAGTTTACAAGTGGAGACAGACATCACTATGTATAAAAAGACTAAAGGAACCACATGTAACTTATAAGCTTTATATAATAAACACAAATTTATGCACGAAACATCCACACATTTAACGTGTACACTCTACAAATACTACGAAAATTGACAACACATGAATTCACATGAAATTATCCTGGAACTCCAGTCCTAAGCACCCCCCCTATGGTTAAATAGCCTGTTAGTATACGGCGCTCAATAAGGTCGCATCACCAAATTACACGAACACAGACACATGCTTTAACCACGACAGAGTACTTAGCTTTTTCGGGATACACAACGCCCACCAAGGCCTCACATGTCCTTCCCTCCTCAGAAGGCCGCAGCTTCCTGATTCTGACCACCTAGAAAGGTCCCCGACTGCCTAAGCACGTCGAACCCAGCTCCAGTCCTTCGGAGCTGTTCCCCAGATTCCTAGGCATGTAGAGCTGACCAGACTCCTTCCTCATGCTGTCTTCTGGTGGTCCTGCGTACACTCTGGGTGGAATCTACTGGTCGGAGTAACCCACGCCGCTCTTCTTGCGTTGCTGTGAGCCGTAGTCGCCTCCTGACAGCGTCCCAATTGTCCAGATCACAACGCCTTCACGTAAACATACGTCCCTCCTCCGTTCTCTCTCCGGCCAACTGCATGTAAATAAAACAGCACGTTAATACTGAACAATAACATCCCTAGCTACCTGGCGTGTATCGATGGTTGTGTTAGTGTTCATCGGTGATGCAAACCTTTAGCGCATCATACCGATGGACATCAAGATCGAAACTTTACACCAAGTAACCATGTATGGAAAAGGATAATTATTTAATACATTAGCTATACAACGGGGCTTTACAATATAGATTTATAGTTTGCTTAAACCTATAAACTTATTGTATTTATCATGACCATATACGCCATGTGATATGTTACAAATAACTGGACAAACGTTCACTAAATGTTAGATTGTGGTATCCAACTTTAACATTACATTACGCAACCACAATTGCATGACACAACACCCATATCCCCACATGTATGATAACTCCCCGCGTAATATTACACACTATAATATGAAGGTATAAAACAACATGCTCAATAACATAAGGATACAAAAGTTGTCGGAAAGTAGACCGCCATCTTGTATAAAATGTGATATTCCGTGTAAACGAATATTTAACAGTTATGTGCAAATAATTACACACATATAATTCCACTGTATGTTCACTGCATATCACTTCCAAACATGCATTAATATACATGTAAATCCCGAGGCTCCCTATACGAATAGGTAGTAATGGGCCGGTCGATGTAATTCTCATATTTCCCGTGCACATTCCCACGGACATAAACACGCTTCAAAATCACCGTGTCCCACAATATTACAACACTACTGAAACGTAAACACAAACAAAACAAACATTAGACAAACGACATCTACTCAGCCACAGCAATTCGAAACAATAGTCCACCCGCCAAGTCAATGACAACGCTCACCGTAAAAAACCGCCGGGTGATGGAGTACTCGCGCCCGCCAGTACGTCTGCAACCGTACCGTTGACTCTCTCGGGTAGCACTGAACCAAAACCGTGCTACTTCGCTGACGGGGTGCCAAAGTGTATTCGTACACCGCTGACCCGGCCTATGTTAATTCTTCTCTTACTAAATAGCCTATAGATACGCTATAATATAATTTATGCATTACACTATATTATCTTACCAGGTGAAATGAACATTATTTAATTTGCACGACTGTGCCCAACAAATATTTACAAACTTTCGTTTTCTGCAGCTTGACCTGGTTTGTTCACCGCGCGTTACCGGGTGACTATAGCCCGTTCCACGATTCGGACACATACTTGCAAATACGCGAAGTTACAGGCGTAAAGCATCTCACATCCCACACGCATACATTCTACAATAGTGTTTGGACTCCAATGCTTATGTTGTAAATAACACAATTATTATATACACTCAAACATATAACAATTACATCATCTCGTGTATCTACAAAAAGCCTGTTTAAGCTTCTCCTGCATCTCAAAAACCTCGGGTTGTGACATTGAACATTGATGAAATAAATTCGAAGAACGAAATCATGGTCACTTCAAAATATACCAGATAAAAAGAAATGCAGTGGCCACAGGATAAAAGAAACCAAATGGAACAACAACAGCAAAGCATATCCTTCCGCGATAGGATGACAGTCAAGTCGGAGCCAGGCGAGTCGACAGCTTTCAGATGGTCACTTCTCGGTTTGGTGACTGCACAAATATTGGTTGATGTTGATGGTACCAACGTGCACAGGCCCTGCAAACAGTGTTGTTAGCGTTTGCTGGGATGTGATTGAGGCAGTGGCAGTGGAGATGGCTGGAGTTGAAGTGGCCGATGCGGGCGAAACCAATGTGTCGTCTGCCGACACTGGCGACAGCTTCGAGACCGTTTAGTATTGTGCCAAGATAGCTGCATTATTTTGGTCGGAGGAACGTTATTCTCGGAAAGTTTCTGCACTAGGAACTTGCGTGCAGAGTGGTTGGTGTAGATCTACCTCGGGTTGATGATCCCAGCTTTTCTGCACATGTTTTTCATGGTTGCTGACAACTTGTTGACGCCGACAGGTTGGCGCTTGAACCATGGAAATTCTTCAGATGCAACTTTTGTGTTTGTTGCACAATAGAAGGGGGAACTTGTCTCGGAGTAACCTTTTGGTCGGAGAGCTGCGTATGTTTTGTAAACTGCGACAGGGCAGCGCTCATCGTTCGACGCCCAAGCTTTCGGACAGACATCACGCACAGACTTTGGATTGTCGCCCTGGCATGTTTTGGATCAATTGTCTTTCGCAAAATTGGAGATATTCTCTGCCATTACTGTCTTCATGTAAGGACACGTCTCCCCACTGCATGTGCCTGTGAGGAGTCACGCTCGGCTGCGCAGATCAAAGTTGACTGTGTTTTGCCACCACAGAGTATTCAGGATTGCTTCTGGATCTGCGACTCGGAGCTGTTTTGTCTGCCACAGCTTGTCAACATCTTCATGTTTCAGCGGTTGACCCCTGTTAGGTAAGTTGCCACAATTAACCTTCCTGTTTAACAATCTTCTGCTTTGTCTTCACGACTTCTCTCAGTTAACGGATGCACAGTACGTTTTAGACTTCAATTGTCGATGGATGCTGCTAAGAAGGCCCCTCAGCGTGGATGGTTTATACTCTTTGCCATCCGGGTTTTTCAAACTCATGAAAAAAGAGCAGAGAATTTTGCATACTCCTTGTGGTTGGATGGTGCTAATCACGCCTAATGTTTCTTTTGTCCCCGTGTTTCGCCATAAACGTCGATAGGCGACGTATATCGTAAACCGTTTTTCGGAGAGTGTTCTTGTTCTTGTTTGTCTGAACGAATGAGTCTATTGGAGAAAAATCATAAATCATGGATGACTCACTCTTTTCTTCATCGACTTTGTCATTCGCGTCATCACCAAACATGTCTTCGAACAGCTCATCACTCAAAAATTCGTTCAGTGTTGACAAATCGGTTTTCGTGACAGTTGCCATTTTGTTGCAAAAGTAGTTCTTCGTGAATGTGTAATTACTAATTTACATAGCTTGACCTTCCGGTTGATCCCATGTACTACTAATTTACATAGCTTGACCTTCCGGTTGACCTCATTTACATGATAAACACACGTGTGATTTGAACGATTATTATCTCACGAGTGTCTCTCTCACGTATGTAGGATAAAAAAAACGTTTCACTTCATTCATTCCTGAACACGCATTGAAGCATCAAAACAAGTCTCGCGGTCACTTTCAAGAGCGATACCATACTGAATTACACCAATATCTGTCCGGTACCTGTCACAAAAGGGAGGAAACAGACAATCACGTGTGGATTGCAATCTGCCTCATACCGGAAATGAAGAGTATTTGTTAAAGTTGCCAGAGCAATTTCCATTAGCGTGACTCGCACAATATACAGCGACACGTCTTGTCGCGCTCAATTTTGCTTTTAGAGAGGACACCGAACCCCGGAGAAAAAGAGAGAACACCAAACATGGGAGAGAAAGAGAACACTTAGCACAAGAGCAAATCAGTTCTTCTTGGGCCGCGAAATACAAACATTTCTTTTACAGATGCACTGTGGTAATGTTAAAGGGTTATATATAACCTAACAAAAAGGCCCCCAGATCGCTTCAAAAGTTATACACGTACCATAAGATTCTGTGGTACAAAAAATGCTGCCGCGCAGAACAACTGCCAACAGTTTGCAAAAGCAAGTGTTTTAAAAGCTTAATTAAATGCAGGGCCGGACCAAATGAGTTGTAAGGGGGGGGGGGGGTCCCTCTTTTTTTTTTGGGGGGGGGGGGGGCAAATCAGCGAAGTGGCGAAGCCACAAGCGCGCGCCTGCGGGGGTCCGGGGGCATGCTCCCCCGGAAAATGTTTGAAAAACGGTTAAAATCTGTGCAATCTGGTGCATTCTGGGCCTTGTTTTGAGGGTTAAGAGCAGCATTGTTTTGGTGCTAAAACTAGTAAAAAAAAACAACACTCAAAGCAAGGTACATGCTTTTTCCAGGGGTGGGGTTCCGGAACCCCTGGGAACCCCCCCCCCCCACCCCCCCCCCCCTGGGTCCGGCCCTGAAATGTCGTAGAATAGTCTAAGGGCACTCGTTTTGAGAGTCGTGTCCCCTTTGTGCACGTGATGCGTCATAGAGGAAGCTAGTAATCTCCCCGCCAGCCGACGCCGGTGGACTACTATTAATTTTGATTTCAACTCCGGAGAGAAGCAGCGCCCTGAAGCGCATTCACTCACTTTGAGTTTAGTCATTGCCATACTTGTGGTGTGTCTTCGAACAAATCATGCCGTGTGCGTCTAGATTAAGGCTATAGTGTATTCCCTAGATTCTTCAAATTCGTCAAATTTGCCAAACATCCCAAACGGTCAGATCATTAGTATCCCTTTAAATACAGAAACTAATGGTAACAGTGTCCGCGACAAGGCTTGGTAGAGCTCGTTTTGCCGTTTAGAGTGGACACCAAACGCCAAGGGAGAGAAAGAGAGATCACCTCGCATGACAGGAAATCAATCACCTCTTGTTGAGGCACGCAATTCTGACATTACTTTTTACAGAGACTCTCTGGCAGTGTTGGATAAACAGCGAAGAGCCTGCAATGTCGCACTACGCACTAAAAGGAAGTTGACACAACGGCAGCGGTAGCAACAGAAACGACAACAAATACAGCAAAGACATGGATAAATAAATAAATGAATGAATAAGGAAATAGATACATGAATTGACATATGAATAAATAATTGAATGAATGAATAAATACATAAATCACTTGAAGAATACATGGATAAAATCAATACGTGAATAAAATAGAAGTAGTAATGTCAAATATCCATTTGAAATGAATATATAGATACAAAAATGCTAAACAATAAACTAAAAGGGATAAAATGGAGCAAAATAAACAGAAAAATACAAAGAATATTGCAAATTTAACAAATGAAAAACATGATGATATATAAGCTGTTGACGAAAATGAAATTAAAGCTTGTAAAACCTTTTACCATAATTAAAAAAAAAGCATAAAATAAATCAGAATTACTTTAATTTCTATTTCCTTAATATCAAATGTTTCCAGTTTGGAATGTTATGGATGGTGGAATGATACAAAGAGTCACCACACTAGACGATGTTCGGAAATAACCGCGAATGAGTAAATACTCTTGCTTATAAACATCTAGGGCTGTTTTCAGTATTGTTGATAACATGTTCTGTTTGATTAAGGGTATTCAGCTGGTATTTCCTTGTTTTCACTACCTATTCTATTCATGTTTTTATTACTTAGTGGAAGAATTTTTCGTAATGTATGTTTGATGGTGTATGCTTTTAATTAAGCGTTGTTGACTATGAATGTAGATGTAAATGCTTGTATAACTGTGTTTTAATTTTAAATGTGTCAAGCGCAAAGAGCATAATTGTAAAGTTATGATGTTGCGCTATATAAATGCTCATTTATTATTATTATTATTATTATTATTATTATTATTATCATATTGAGTCAAAGTTTCTGACTTGACATTATAGACAACTTACTAGCGAGGTGTGTGTGTCAAAAACACGTGGACATGGAGCACGTGTAGAAAGCTTGCCTCACTTAAAGCAAGGGCATTCGCTCTGTCAAAAGCAATAAAAACCCGAAAGAGTTATTGCCCGGGTCGATACTGACACTGAAGCGAAATTACCCTCGGTCGATATATCCACAACATGATTAATTGTTTTTCGTAAACTTTTGTCATAATTGGTCAAAAAGGCAGGCATTTGGGGAAACAGTACCTGCACTTAATTTGATTTAATTAATCGAACCCATTTTCCACTCTTTTTAGTCAAAGACTTTTGAGTAGCCTACAACTGACGAGTTCAGAATTCAACCGGCAGTAGAACAGGTCACAATGCCATGGCCACACGATCAAATGTAAAACTGAGAGCAAAGTACGTTGGGATTCAGGGTTAGGGATCCTAACCCTACAAAAGCTGGACACGATGACCTGGTTTCAATCAACCTTTGTGTGTGTGTGTGTGTGTGTGTGTGTGTGTGTGTGTGTGTGTGTGCGTGTGCGTGTGTGCGTGTGTGTGTGTGTCCCTTTGTCCGTCACACTCTCACACACACACACACGCACGCACACGCACACGCACACGCACACACGCGTGCGCGCTCACACACGACAGACAGTGATCCTGTTGATACCCGTTCCATAAGGGCACTGCCTGGAGTCACGCATTTAGAAATACATTATGTCAGTTTGACAGTATTGTATTACAAAGCTGTCATCGGCGGATTGCATGATTAATTATTCAATAGGATTAATCACATTGCCTTTGATGTTTGAAATATAAGTCCAGAGCCCTATTAAACCCCCTCTTACATCTTCGTTTTGGGAAAAGCATGAAACGAATCTGCGATGGAGAGGTGGGACATTTCAATTATTAATAGCCGAGACAGAAGGCTAGTCGATGAGAGATTCATCTATAAACTAATGTTCCCCAGATTTTACGGAGGCGAGAAGGATTGATTCATTCAGAAAGGTAGGCTGGAATTTCTGCTATCGACTGGTTTTCTTTCTGAGGCGCAAAAAAAGGACAAGTCGCGTAAGGCGAAAATACAACATTTAGTCAAGCTGTCGTACTCACACAATGAAACTGAACGCACTGCATTTTTTTCTCTCGCCAAGACGGTGGCAAAGGCTGTGAAGAGCCAGAATAGCGCGGTAATGGTTGCGCTGAGCAGGATAGTACGCTTTTTTGTATCTCTGTTCTTTTTAACTTTTTGAGCTTGTTTTTAATTCAAATATATTACATCTATGTTTTTGGAATCAGGAACCGACAAAGAATAAGATGAAATTGTTTTTAATCGAGTCGGGAAATTTAATTTTAATCATAATTTTCATACATTTAATTTATTTTCAGAGCTGGTTTTTAATCCAAGTATGACATATTTATATGTTTTTGGAATCAGATAATGATGAAGAATAAGATGAAGTTATTTTTGGATCGTTTTAAATTTGTTTAAATTTAATTACAATTTTAAAATTTTTAATGACCAAACTCATTAATTAATTTCTAAGCCACCAAGCTGAAATGCAATACCAAAGTCCGGCCTTTGTCGAAGATTGCTTGACCAAAATTTCAATCCATTTGATCGAAAAATGAGGGCGTGACAGTGCGACCTCAGCTTTGACAAAAAGCCGGATATGACGTCATCAAAGACATTGATAAAAAAAACGAAAAACACGTCCTGTAAAAAAAGTTTCATGAAGATCGGTCCAGTAGTTTTCTCTACACATACACACAGACACACAGACACAGACACAGACACACACACATACACACACACACACACACATACACCACGACCCTCGTCTTGATTCCCCCTCTATGTTAAAACATTTAGTCAAAACTTGACTAAATGTAAAAACGAAAAAAGTTGTGTTTGAAGACACAGTCCTTCCCTTGGAAATAATTCGACTCACCATCTCAAATCTGGTTAGGCTTTTACACGGGAAATCAGAGCTGCCAACTGTTCCGTTTTCAGCGTAGCATGCTACGTTTCAAGACAAATTGCTACGCTGGTACGCCAAGCTAAGAACTGCTTCGCTCAAAGAAATAAGCACAAGCATGCGACAGTTTGCTCTTTCTTGTCACAGTGAGTACTGGTACTCATGTCTGAGTCTCACTCCGTGTAGCGATCAGGATTTGTGTCATGAAATATTGTCCACACTGCAAAGTAGCACAGCAGACCCTCTCTTTGGCCATTTTGTTTCCTTTTTTAGATACACTTTTTTTTTAAATGTATATGTGACCCTCCACCACGAAATGAGTCGCATGTCACCTCGCGCTGTTCTGCGCTAGGCTTAAAATAGAGGGCCCCAAAGGGGGGGTATCATCACGATCACGGGAAGGGAAATTTTAGCTTTCACGATCACAGTTACCTTGATTTTTGTTTTCACGATCACGAACACCTTGACGAATAGAGGATCATAGAGTGATACAGCTGTGAAAAATGTACGTTGAAAATAAAATGCTTTGCAATAATGCCCATCACGATCACGAAAACAAATGACGATCACGATCACGAGACTTGATTTTTTTGTCATCACGGATCACGGGCAAAGTCCCATCACGATCACAGAAATGGAAATTTCGGCAATCATGGTCACAGAAAGGTCAAAAAACGCCAATCACGATCACGATTTTAAACCCTTTGGGGCCCTCCCGGGGAGTGTCTGGTAACAGTGTGAGGGTCACCTTAGTCACAGGCTTATAACTCAAACAGTTTTCGTTCTTTTCTAAAACGGTTTTCACCACTGGATAGAGCATAAAACACTCTTTATGAAAATGTAAAAATATGAAAATCATGCAAAGGTGACATGCGACTCATGTCGTGGTGGAGGGTCACATATTCTTGCGCGAAATAGTCTAAATATGGATGTGCGAATACATTTTAGACAATGCAACACGAAAACACGTTTTACTACGCTGATGTTTTGAATTGTTACACTTGAGATTTCACAAGGGTTGGCAGGTGTACGTGACAAGACCATCTCTGGAATTGGACACACATCAAAAAGCAATCGCCTGTGTGCTCTCTGCGTAGAGTGGAGAATGTTAGATGAAAAAGTGGTGATGTCTGAACTTAGTTCATAAAAAATAAAATGCTGACTCCGCACAGGAAGCTGTCAGGCTGTTGATCTTGGGTAAGTGTCCAAGTGGAGGGGTGTTTTTATACCATGTAAAAGCTTTACTAGATCTGAGATGGTCAGCCGATTCTTTTTGGGCGGGAAGCCAAGCATAACACGCAAACGCACACACACACACACACACACACACACACGCACATACACACTGACACACTCACACACACACACACACACACACGCACTCACACACACACACACACACACACACACACACACACACACACACACACACACACTTTGGTTACGTTGCAGATCTCGTCAGAATTTGTTTTCATTCTTTAGAAATGTTGTTTGTGTCACTTCCGAGTTTGTGGATGCACTGTCCGTTTGGAAATGAAATCTAGTGTATTGGAGATCGTAACCCACATGCTTTTGGTTATTTATTAACAACAACAAAAACAACAACAACAAACTAACAAACAAAAAATAAAAAAGTGGATGTTACCCTGTTCTTGTTTCCAGTGTCTTCACTGTAAGACTAATCACATGATTTAAGTCAGAGGTTCCTATACTGATGTAAACTGAGATGATACAAAATACCGGGGGTTAGGTGCGTCCATGTTCAACTGCGGTGTCCCAGTATTATAAATGTGCAAATGTGCTTAATACACAAATAGAGAACTCTTGGTCACAACAACCCGAGCGATGCATGACTTGGCCGAGGGGAGACAAACATGCGTAAGCTAACATCCCGACAGAATGACTGAACTTCACTCCCTTGAGCAAGCTAGGGAAACAACAATGATCCAGAACAAGCCCACAGCAAATGCTACACACAGTCCTTTACCGAACATTATACCCTAGTTACCGCGCTATTCTGAGCCATCTTTCTGGTTTTGCCAAGGGAGTTCGACAAAGAGGTGTCGATTGTGTTGGATAGACCCTACCGTCACCTTACCCTCGTTGACTGCAAGGCGCATCATGTGATGGGAAGAGCGTAGCGCAAGTTAGAGACACTCAGTAAGGATAGTGGCTAATTTCAAAGCCCAGAATTTCTGTTCTGTTAAAAACGGTATGTAAGCTATTACGTATCCCATAACAGTTGACGATGACCAGGCAGATGTCCACTGCGTCTGGATGCCACATGTACAATACAGCCTTCATGAATAATAAATAAATTGTCCGCAGTAAGAATCAAAATGAAAAGAGTAGCACAGCCTACATAACTCATTTCAAATACACAGAGTGTCCAAAACACTATTATTTTTTCTTAGGCATAAGGCCAGACATGGGAAAAATCCACCCTTTAAATCCGCTGCAACATTAGGGAGTGTCCAGACGGCAGTTTTCGTAACCAATAATAACACTGGACGACGGCCGACTGTCGACAGCGTGTATCTCACAGTTCTTCCATATCACCGTCGGCTCTCTTACGCTGAAGGGCGCCAGACATATAACAACGCCGTTATTAAGTCCATCACAACGATGAGAATGTATGGAGTGGCACAGACCGCTGCAATGACATAACCAATAACACTGCACAACAGCCGACTGTCCACAGCATTGGTCTTGCTTCTCACTGTACTTCCACATCTCCCTCGGCTGTCTTACGCTGAAGGCCAGACATGAGACAACGCCGTTATTAAGTCCATCACAACGATGAGAATGTATGGAGTGGCACAGACCGCTGCAATGACATAACCAATAACACTGCACAACAGCCGACTGTCCACAGCATTGGTCTTGCTTCTCACTGTACTTCCACATCTCCCTCGGCTGTCTTACGCTGAAGGCCAGACATGAGACAACGCCGTTATTAAGTCCATCACAACGATGAGAATGTATGGAGTGGCACAGACCGCAGCGATCACGTATCCGATGACACTGGACGACGGCCGACTGTCCACAGCACTGGTCTTGCTTCTCACTTTGGAGGACAGGTTGACTGTGCGAACCTCCAGCTTCGCGACCAGAGCTGCTGATAATGACGCCATCCGCTCCTCGGCTTCGCCAGTTGTAAGGTTGCTGTTGCTGTTGTTGTTCATCGGTGCTGGTCTTCGTTGCAGGCAGTTGCAAGGTCGCTGCGATTTTACAAGTGTAAACGTTGATTTTGCAGAATAGGGGGATGAAGGTGCGATGCTTGGTGTTGACGTCAATTGTGAAGGCTGATTTGTAGACTGTGGTGGATCATTTAAGGACTGTTTAAAAGAACCATCAGCAGTTGTTTTACCAGAACTGGAAGCCATGTCTTTTCCAGCAGCTTCGAAAGTGTCGGTTACCGCTGCATTTGTGGACAGATGTTCACTTATCATTTCAGAATTTGAATCTGATGTTGATGCCTTCTGAGCGTAAAACACCGATGATGAAGTTTCAAGGCCAATCGGAGTCTCTTTGGCAGTTTCAGCAGTGATCACCACTTTAAACTCAGACACATGCAAGAAACTTGTTTCAAGAAACGAACCCGCTTCAGTGATCGTTCCATTGTAAAGCATCGCGTCGACGTTCGTTTCCATGTTCGGGCTGTGTTCAAAACCAATCTCCGTTTGATCTGTAAGCTCTAAACTCGGTTCAAGACTAGAGGTCGCTTCAAAATACGCGTCCCAGTTAGACAATGGTTTGGCCATTGCTTCAAAAACAGTAGCTGAATTATCCAAAGCTTCAGTGTTTCCCTGATTCAGAATCCCTGGTTCTGTTGTCATAACTGTCATTAGTTCTTTGTTCTTTTCAATTGTAGTCAATGGTCCGGTTGTCGTGTCAATCATCTCCAGAGCGGGTGTTTTCATTCTGGCCACCGGTTTCACAGCAACTCCACTAGTAGTTATGATTTCCACACGTGGGGTTTGTATAGTGGATACAGTCATTTGGACAGGGCTAACCGACTCAAAAGTAATTTGTACAGAATGCATTGGTTCAAAATTCGGTTCAGCAGTAGTCACTGCTTTGACAGTCGTTTTAAGAGCACTCACTGATTTATAAACCATGTCAGCGACAGCTGTTGACTCAAAATCTAATGGAACAGCACTCGTTGGTTCATAAGAAATGTCAGCAGCACTGACTGGTTTACCGGCCGTTTTAACAGTAGTTATCGGTTCAAAACTTATTTCAGCAGCACTGTCTGTCGTTTCGACAGCATTCACCGGTTGAAAAAACGTTTCAACAGTACTGACTGGTTTAAAAGTAGTTCCAGCAGCACTGACTGACTCAAAAGTCATTTCAACAGTTGTTGTCGGTTGAATACGCATTTCAGCAGCATTATCTGTTGTCTTGACAGTATTCAGTTGTTCACATGGCGTTTCAGCAGCACAATCTGGTTCAAAAATTGTTTCCGCACCACTCATTGGTTTATAACTGGTTTCAGTACCTCTCACTGGTTCAAAACTCGTTTCCGCAGCACTCTGTGGTTCATAATTCGTTTCAATAGTACTCGCTTGTCTGTAAGCCGTTTCAGCAGCACTCTCTGGCCCAACTGTCGTTTCATCAGTGTTCATTAAATGAAATGACATTCCGACAGAACTTACTGGTCCATAAGCTGTGTCACCAGCACTCTCAAGATCAAGAGTCGGGTCAACGGTATTTACTGGTTCAAATGTCATTCCAACAGAAGTCGCACTATCATCAGCTGTTTCGACAGTGGTCACTGATTCTACGGTCTTGGTTGGGTCATTTGTCAGTGACACTTTTATTGTTTCTGGAAGAACTGCTCCAGTAGTCGTCTCAGAAGCCCTTTCGATGGAACTCACTTGTTTAAAAACTTCGAGAGTCTCTTCATTTGTTTCAACGTTGGTAACACTAACTCTTTCAGCAGTAGTGACTGATTCAGCAGTTGCTGGCTCACTTGTTGTTTGAAGACTCGCCGCTTCATTGGTCGTATCAACTGTCCAGATTGGCTTGGTAGTGGTATCAAACGTAGTTAGACGTTCAGTGGCAGTTTCAGCGAAAGTTACTTGTCTAGTAGTTGTTTCATCAGAAGTCAAAGTTTCATCATTCTCTTTAGCTGTGCTCGGTGATTCCGTAGTTGTGAATGGTTCGGTAGTCGGTTCACTGGTTGTTACAAGTGTAACTGGCTCAGTGGTCGCATCAGCAGTACTGACTGATTTAGCAGTGGTTTCAGTCAGAGCTGAAGGTTCAGAAACAGTTTCATCAGATGTCAAATGCTCATGAGTTGTTTCAACAGCAGTCACTATCTCACTAGTCGTTTTGGCATTGCTCACTGACTCAGTAGTAGTGGCATAAGTCATTGACTGGTCAATCGTTTCAGTACTACTTGCTTGAGTGAGCGTATCGCCGAAACTGGTTGGCTTGGAAGTGTTTTCACCAAGAGCCACAGGCGTAGAAGTTGAAGGCGTCTGTTTTGTATATGTTTCAGCAGTATTTAATGTCGCATTGTTTGTTTTGAAAGTGGTCACTGATTCAATGACAGTAACTGGTTCTGTTACCACAGATTCATGGGTGGTTTCAAGTGTGTCTGGTTCGGCAGTCACACCAGCCGTGCTGACTCGTTTAGGGGGAGTTTCAGCAGTGGCTACTGGTTCAGAAGCAGTTTCAACAGAAGTCATTTGTGCGTCAGTTGTTTCAACAGTAGTAATAGTGTCATTAGCTGTTTCGACATTGATAACTGATTCAACAATAGTGACTAGCTGGGTAGCCACTTTCTCACTAGTCGTTTCAAGACCAACTGTTTCAGAGGTAATGTTAGAAGTACTGAATGATTTTGTGATGGTTTCCGGAGGAACCACAAGTTCACCGGGAGTCATTTGTTTGGTGGTTGTTTCATAGCTAGCCATGGTCTCTGTGGTTATTCCAACATTAGTATCTGACTCAATTATTGTGACTTGTTCAGTGGTCGGCAGCTCATTTGACTCAGTGATTGTATCGAAGGTACTGACTGTTGTTTTGGTTGTTTCCACCATAGCTAGTGGTTCAGAAGTCTTCTCAATGAATGAAACCTCTTCAGTGGTTGTTTGAACAGTGGTCACCGTTTCAAAATGTTCACTAACACTGGGTCCTGTTTTTGATGAGATTCCGGCAGTTGTCTCTTCCACAAAAACCTCACTGACTTGGGCTGTTGCTTTCTCAACAGCGGTCACAGCAATGGAATTAGCTGTCCTTTCAACTGTAGTAGCTGCCACAGGAGTGCCTGTCTCAGCGACTGCTGCTTCAGGATAGTGGGCGTCTACATTGGAGAACGAAACATCTACCGTTGCTGTACTGTCTGAGATATGGCTACTTGCTGTGATTTCAGTGATAGGGGATACGAATGGATTTTCCAGTATTATAACGTCAAGATTGTTACCCCAGTATTGCTGTTTTATTGTAGCAGTGGTAGACCTGAGCTGGTCTGGGGAATCTGAAGTCTTTTGGACGTTAACATGAGCAGATATTACTTGGGTCATCTCAGAAGCCAAATCAGAATCTACCTCATAAGGACCAGTAGCTGTTGTGAGGTCATACGTTGATGCTGGATTCATAACTGTTACTGATGACACGGTTGATTGAAAAGCACTGGTAGCATCCGCAGTTTGGTCGGGACTCACTTCAGGTAACCTAGCATCGGGATTGAGCTTGTTACTGGACTCTGAATGAAGCTCCAAAGCGGGATCGGTAGTGGATTGTGCTTGAGACTCAGAGACTGTAGTCGCATCATCTAACGTCTGATACCTAGGGTCCAAAGTCGACTCGACCCTAGCTGTTGTGGTGAACTTTTCATCGACATTTTCGACAGATGGATTTGCAATTGGTCCAAGTGTTTGTCGGTAATCATGGGGATCTGAAGTCTTTTCAGCTGTTGTTGTAAGCGCTATATCCGAAGTGTTGGTCTGCATATCTCCCTCCAGATAATCAGCACTCTCTTGGCACTGAGAGCCTCCAAAGGGTGCATCTGAAAACAGACACGAAGACAGACATACTTTGGTATTGCTAACAATCGAGGATATTATAAAATTCGGGTTTTCTAATAACAAATATTCATTTAAGTTTCATCCACACTTTTGAAGATGGGATGAAACTCTTCAGACATTTTGCAAGCGTGTTTTGTAATGTCTTCGCATTTTTCTTGCATCGGTACAGTAAATGTGTGTGTGTGTGTGTGTGTGTGTGTGTGTGTGTGTGTGTGTGTGTGTGTGTGTGTGTGTGTGTGTGTGTGTGTGTGTGTTCGAAGCAAGTGTGATTCCCATTCGCGCAGCTCTTTACTGTATCATTGAAACATACACACACACTCACACCCCACTCACCAAACCGAGCCAGAAAGGAATTGCCCATGTATCCGGCGATGAACGCCGCCGCAACAGTCATGTCGTCAGTATAATTGTAAGAGAAGTAAGGACTTTTCCCCACAATCTCTCCTGAACCAGCTTCGATTCCTCGCTCGCTCCATCTCAGCCAGAAAGGCCGAAACTCGCTGTCGCTCAGAAGAGGTGTCTCTTGGTGATAGCGTGTGTCCACTATGTAGGGTTTGTACCGCCTGTAGCTGGTCGAGAGACTGTACCATGAGGTCCTGGTACGTTGGACGATGCCACACTCTCGGAAGGTGGCCAAGGATACCCTCGTGTTGGAGGACAGCCCCATCCACAGCTACAAAGAGAATGTGCAGTTCTAGTTTAAAAAGGATGTCTATGATTGAGACGCAGCGCAGATAGATCAGATGCTTGAAGCATCTGCCAACTGCAGACAACACTTAAGACCTGCGGCGAAAAAGGGAATGTACAGTTCTGGTTTGCAAAGGATGTCTATGTTGAGACGCAGTGCAGATAGATCAGACGCTTGAAGCATCTGCCAACTGCAGACAACACTTAAGGCCTACGGCTAAAAAGGGAATGTACAGTTCTAGTTTGCAAAGGATGTCTATGTTGAGACGCAGTGCAGATAGATCAGACGCTTGAAGCATCTGCCAACTGCTTACACAACTATATACCTCTCTCTGTCTTTCTCTTTGCGTCTCTCTGCCTCTACAGCTAAACAGAGAATGTACAGTGATAGGTTTGTAGATTATGTATATTTGAGACGCAGAGCAGATGCATTAGATTCTTCGCATCTGCCAACTGCTGACAACAAATTAAACCCCTCTCTGTCTAAAAAAAATGCCTCTCTCTGCCTCTTCAGTCAGAAAGATAATGTACAAGAATAAGTTTAGGGATGTCTAGGACTGAGATGATTGAAGCGTCTGCCAACTGCAGACACTGAAAACTTAAGACCCATCGCTGTTTCTCTTTACGCCTCTGTCTCTCTCTGTCTGCCAATCTGTGTCTCTCTATCTCTCTTTGCGCGCTTGCGTGTGTGTGCGTGTGTATGCGTACGTGTGTGTGTGTGTGTTTTGTGTGTGTGTGTGTGTGTGTGTGTGTGTGTGTGTGTGTGTGTGTGTGTGTGTGTGTGTGTGTGTGTGTGTGTGTGAATGTTCTACTGCATGATTTACACGGTAATTAGGAAGGGAATGAGACAAATGCTGTTGAACTATAACATTTCGTACACGTATTTATATAAAACACACCTACCATTCTTGCGTTTACGCGCACATCCATGGTTGAACCCAGACCGACGGAGACCAAAGAGCTCCCCTTGACGTGAAAGACCAGACTGTCCCTGTCTGCCATGTCCGTGATGTTGAGTACAACACATCCTTGATACCGGTCGTAGGACAGCGTTGGTGCCCAGCACGTGCTGTCTGTCAAAGTCACAGAGACAGGTCAATGTTTATATTGTTACGTGGTCATTTTAATTTTGATACAGATTGCAAGAAAGCTCTTGAAACATCTTTGAAATAGACTTCAGCCATCGTCAGATTGAAGAAACAAATGTTTGAGCTAACACATGACTGAGCTAACAATTCATTTTCCGTTCATCAATATCAATATTATGTGTTTGTCCGTCCACCTCAAAGACCGTCAGGTCGACGTAGAGTACCAGGCGAAAAAAACGAGCCACACTCACATAAGTGAATTTTCTATCGATTACAACAGAAAATAAAATACGAACCAGACACGATATCGACGTCGTCAAGGAATTTTGGTGTAACTTGTTTAAGACAGCTTTTCAGGAAAAGGCCAAAACTTATTTATTTTATCTTTTGAAATAACGTTTATATTTGTACCTGGCTTGGAAAGAAAGATAAAAGAACGTCAAATCAGGTAATGTCCATGGTATTTAAGAAAATATTTCTCATGAAAAAGGATGTGCTTAGTCTACAGCTCAACAACATCGAAATCGACAAGAATCGAGTCACGCAAAAATACTACGACGACATCATAGTCGATATTTCAGAATTCAAAAACAGATTCGTGTAGGATATTTTACTGTATTTTTGGTGAATTTACGTTTTGTACGGCGTGTTTTTGCTTTATCTCTTCATAAACTGAGTAATTTGTTGTGAAGGTGAAGTGTCATTGTGTTTAAAATTTACAATAGCTAGCTTTTTATGCTCGTATTATTTAAATCTTGATTTTGAAGCATTTCCGGTTTAATTTGCCGTAACATGAAATAACAATCTGACATTTTTCAAATTAAGACAGTTCTTTACGGTTACACGGAAACAGACAGCAGACAGACAGACTAGACGGACAGACGGACAGACAGACACTTTTACCAGTAAAATCCGCAGAAAGGGTAACTCCCGTCAACGACACGAGACAAACGAAAACAGCAACTTTGTTCATCATGTTCCTCTGGGATCTCCGTGATTAAACAGAATGAAAGTGGACGAACGAAGACGACACACGTAACAAGAATCGGCGAGTGTGTGTGTATACTACCCCACACCTTTTTACCCCCAGGTTTGAAGGACTTAAAGGTAACGTTCCTCACGTATTAGCCCCCTGTGAATTATCATAGATCTATTCAGGTGTTTTTACATTTAGTCAAGTTTTGACTAAATGTTTTAACATCGAGGGGGAATCGAAACGAGGGTCGTGGTGTATGTGCGTGTGTGTGTCTGTGTGTGTGTGTAGAGCGATTCAGACTAAACTACTGGACCGATCTTTATGAAATTTGACATGAGAGTTCCTGGGTATGAAATCCCCGAACTTTTTTTTCATTTTTTTGATAAATGTCTTTGATGACGTCATATCCGGCTTTTCGTGAAAGTTGAGGCGGCACTGTCACGCCCTCATTTTTCAACCAAATTGGTTGAAATTTTGGTCAAGTAATCTTCGACGAAGCCCGGACTTCGGTATTGCATTTCAGCTTGGTGGCTGAAAAATTAATTAATGACTTTGGTCATTAAAAATCTGAAAATTGTAAAAAAAATATATTTTTTATAAAACGATCCAAATTTACGTACATCTTATTCTTTATCATTTTCTGATTCCAAAAACATATAAATATGTTATATTTGGATTAAAAACAAGCTCTGAAAATTAAATATATAAAAATTATTATCAAAATTAAGTTGTCCAAATCAATTTAAAAACACCTTCATCTTATTCCTTGTCGGTTCCTGATTCCAAAAACATATAGATATGATATGTTTCGATTAAAAACACGCTCAGAAAGTTAAAACAAAGAGAGGTACAGAAAAGCGTGCTATCCTTCTTAGCGCAACTACTACCCCGCTCTTCTTGTCAATTTCACTGCCTTTGCCATGAGCGGTGGACTGACGATGCTACGAGTATACGGTCTTGCTGAAAAATGGCATTGCGTTCAGTTTCATTCTGTGAGTTCGACAGCTACTTGACTAAATGTTGTATTTTCGCCTTACGCGACTTGTTTCTTTCTCTCCTTACACTGAATAAGAACATCCTATCATTTAACGACACACCAAATAGCTACGGCTTGGTTTCTGTCTGTGTAGAGGGGAATATGTTTGTACTATTGTAACTGACACCAGTATCAAAACGCAAAATTATTTCAGCAAACTTTTTTTTCACAAGAAACAGATTGGTTGTAGTTTTTACATTTAGTCAAGTTTTGACTAAATGTTTTAACATCGAGGGGGAATCGAAACGAGGGTCGTGGTGTATGTGTGTGCGTGTGTGCGTGCGTGTGTGCGTGCGTGTAGAGCGATTCAGACCAAACTACTGGACAGATCTTTATGAAATTTGACATGAGAGTTCCTGGGTATGATATCCCCGAACGTTTTTTTCCTTTTTTTGATAAATGTCTTTGATGACGTCATATCTGGCTTTTCGTGAAAGTTGAGGCGGCACTGTCACGCTCTCATTTTTCAACCAAATTGGTTGAAATTTTGGTCAAGTAATCTTCGACAAAGCCCGGACTTCGGTATTGCATTTCAGCTTGGTGGCTTAAAAATTAATTAATGACTTTGGTCATTAAAAATCTGAAAATTGTAAAAAAAATTATTTTTTTCTAAAACGATCCAAATTTACGTTCATCTTATTCTCCATCATTTGCTGATTCCAAAAACATATAAATATGTTATATTCGGATTAAAAACAAGCTCTGAAAATTAAATACATAAAAATTATTATCAAAATTAAATTTTTGAAATCAATTTAAAAATACTTTCATCTTATTCCTTGTCGGTTCCTGATTCCAAAAACATATAGATATGATATGTTTGGATTAAAAACACGCTCAGAAAGTTAAAACAAAGAGAGGTACAGAAAAGCGTGCTATCCTTCTTAGCGCAAGTACTACCCCGCTCTTCCTGTCAATTGCACTGCCTTTGCCGTGCGCGGTGAACTGACGATGCTACGAGTATACGGTCTTGCTGCGTTGCATTGCGCTCAGTTTCATTCTGTGAGTTCGACAGCTACTTGACTAAATGTTGTATTTTCGCCTTACGCGACTTGTTATTATGTGTCCTAAACGAAAACAAATACTTATCCCATGTGAAAGCTTGGGGAAATCTGTGGTAGCTTGCTTACTAGTTTACAAGGGTAGGACGGTATTTTTAAACCGTTACCAAACGAAGGAGTATGGTCAATAGAATTAACAAGTCGCGTAAGGCGAAAATACAATATTTAGTCAAGTAGCTGTCGAACTCACAGAATGAAACTGAACGCAACGCAACGCAGCAAGACCGTATACTCGTAGCATCGTCACTCCACCGCCCGTGGCAAAGGCAGTGCACGTGGAATTGACAAGAAGAGCGGGGTATTCGTTGCGGTGAGAAGGATAGCACTCTTTTCTGTACCTCTCTTTGTTTTAACTTTCTGAGCGTGTTTTTAATCCAAACATATCATATCTATATATTTTTGGAATCAGGAACCGACAAGGAATAAGATGAAAGTGTTTTTAAATTGATTTCGAAAAAAAAATTTTGATAATAATTTTTATATATTTAATTTTCAGAGCTTGTTTTTAATCCGAATATAACATATTTATATGTTTTTGGAATCAGCAAATGATGGAGAATAAGATAAACGTAAATTTGGATCATTTTATAAATTTTTATTTTTTTTTTACAATTTTCAGATTTTTAATGACCAAAGTCATTAATTAATTTTTAAGCCACCAAGCTGAAATGCAGTACCGAACCCCGGGCTTCGTCGAAGAGTACTTGACCAAAATTTCAACCAATTTGGTTGAAAAATGAGGGCGTGACAGTGCCGCCTCAACTTTCACGAAAAGCCGGATATGACGTCATCAAAGACATTTATCAAAAAAATGAAAAAAACGTTCGGGGATTTCATACCCAGGAACTCTCATGTCAAATTTCATAAAGATCGGTCCAGTAGTTTAGTCTGAATCGCTCTACACACACACACACACACACACACAGACACACACACGCACACACACACGCACATACACCACGACCCTCGTTTCGATTCCCCCTCGATGTTAAAATATTTAGTCAAAACTTGACTAAATATAAAAAGAAATAAATCAAGTGCTTCTGAACTCGCAACTTTTGAATCTTCGATCTTGTTCAACATCGGCGTGGCGGTGTGATTCGTAAAACTCTTGTTTGGTCTACCTCTCAAGGCATAAAATCATTAGAACTCTAACTTAGTATATATTTGGACTGCCTCCGGGTAGAGACCAAAACCAGTGGGTTAATACACCTCCTGAACCGTTCAACGCCCAACGCTTCCTGTTTGTGTGTATATTGAACTGCGCATTCGAGTGCAAACGCGTTGCTAGGCGAAAGCACATGAAACAGGCTTTGAGAGGAAACCGAAGGATCTAAAAACACAGGTACTCTTATTGGATTTGTCCCTGTCCCCGCATCTGAAAGGGTTACTTCATTTTAAAAATACCCCATTCTTGTCTGAAGAGCTCAGTGCATACACTTAGAAGTTGTTTTTATTCTTGTAGAGAAAGGGGAAAATGCGGACAATTTTGTTTATTATTGAGAAAAAAAGAGTTGTGCTGAAAATAGAACATGTAAATTCACTTTCATGGCTAAAAAACGACCATTGCCTTTCCTGTTTTATCGCAGTGGCAGTGATACCGAATTTAGATAATGCTTCGATCAATTATCATGCAATAAGACTATTAAACAAGTCGCGTAAGGCGAAATTACTACATTTAGTCAAGCTGTGGAACTCACAGAACGTAGTCCGCCGCTAGTGCAAAAGGCAGTGAAAGTGACGAGCCTGTTTGGCGCGGTAGCGATTGTGCTGTGCTTCATAGCACGTTTTACTGTACCTCTCTTCGTTTTAACTTTCTGAGCGTGTTTTTAATCCAAACATATCATATCTATATGTTTTTGGAATCAGGAACCGACAAGGAATAAGATGAAATAGTTTTTAAAACGATTTCGGAAATTTAATTTTGATCATAATGTTTATATTTTTAATTTTCAGAGCTTGTTTTTAATCCAAATATAACATATGTATATGTTTTTGGAATCAGAAAATGACGCAGAATAAGATGAAATTGTTTTTGGATCGTTTAATAAAAAAATAATGTTAATTACAAGTTTCCGATTTTTAATGACCAAACTCACTCATTAGTTTTTAAGCCACCAAGCTGAAATGCAATACCCAACCCCGGCCTTCGTCGAAGATTGCTTTGCCAAAATTTCAATCAATTTAATGGAAAAATGAGGGTGTGACAGTGCCGCCTCAACTTTTACAAAAAGCCGGATATGACGTCATCAAAGGTATTTATCGAAAAAAAGAAAAAAACGTCCGGGGATATCATACCCAGGAACTCTCATGTCAAATTTCATAAAGATCGGCACAGTAGTTTAGTCTGAGTCGCTCTACACACACACACACACACACACACACAGACACACATACGCACACACACACACACACACACACACACACACACACACACACACACACACACACACACACACACACATACACCACGACCCTCGTCTCGATTCCCCCCTCTATGTTAAAACATTTAGTCAAAACTTGACTAAATGTAAAAACACAGGCTTTGTCTATGCACATAGTTTTACAAGACTTTGAAAAATAGGTAGGTAATCTGCCGAGGAAAACAATGTTCAATACCGAATATAGCGGCGAAAAATTGCCTTGTTGCGAAGGCAGTACTGTTTATTACGAACCAACCCGCATGGGAAAAAATTGAAGTGTGAAAATTCACACACGAACACAAACATACATGCATGCACGCACACACATATTTATGATTCGTTTAAGCGTATTAAGAAAGGTATCATATGTACATGGAAGACTCTATTCAAGCCTGTGTTTCTTAATCCTAACTGTAGTTAGGTTGCTAAGGAAACTACCGAGGTGCTTTTCGTCTTTCTCCGAAATCAGGAAAGTAACAGATTAAATCAGCATTGTTGCTACATCCAACGTTACTGCAAGGGAGTTATTCATGAATCATTGCAGTCTAACATGTCCGCAGCAGTGGAAAACAACTTGAATTACTGCACACAGATCCTAAAGTCATAAAAGTTTGCTACAAACTAGTGCCAGAAAAATCACTGTGGACGGTTTATGCTGTCTCTGGTTTACTGGGGGTTTAAAGCCATTCTTATCAATCGATTATAAATAAGCTTGAAATACCCGGCAGAATGCCCAAAGGCCGTTCATTCTGCTCAGGTATAAAGTGTGTGTTGCAAGTGTTGATTCGCACCGCTGAGAGCACATAAAAACAGGAACAATCTTTGCAGATTTTGAAACTGTTAAAATCTGTTCGAAGACCTGAATAAAAAGAGTGTGTCAAAGTGTATAACTGAGAGTCGAAAATCTACTCTGTACTGCAATATCTCTTTCACAAGGAAATGATTGTGAGGTGGGCGATAGGGAAGCGGAGAGGGGGGGGGGGGGGGGGGAAGGTGTTGGTTCACCGAGAGATACCACGAAAGAGTTTGAGTGTGGCTGTGTCTATGATGTCTGCCAGTCTGTCATCAGCCGTGCATCCACACATAGCCTACATGTATAATCTGTCTCGATATCTCTTTCTGTCTGTGTGTTTGTCCTGTGTGTACGTTCCCACGGTATGTCTGCTCATGTATGCGTTGGAACCGTCTATAATCATGTTATCACACGTGCATCTCTCAGTGGGCCAGGTGCGAAGGACCAGACGGGACAATGTAGGAAGCTGGCGAGGGGTTTGCAGTTGACTGTAAGTTTGCAGTTGACTGTAACACCTGCCACTGTCACATCTTGAACACACGGCCATTACCGTATAACTGGCCTTGATACGGAACGATTCAAGGGGAGCAATCTCAGTCATCTGAAAGAGGGAAATCCAAACGCAATCCGCATTGTTCGATTTTATGGGCTTGGACGATAGAGAAAAATAAGAAAAGCAAAAGCTGGAGTCCAGTCTGGACGAAACTGCTATCAAGAACGCAGAATTGATTTTTTCTGATTTTTTTTTAGCCGTAAGCGCCATGTTTATCGGAGCAGGAAACTCTTCCAGAGTGAGGCCCCTTTGTTGGTTTCACTGCGGCCGCATTGTGAACAGCAGTTATGAGAAATTCGAAATGAGAAATGGCGCTTACGGCTAAAAAAAAAAAACTCAGAAAAAAATCAATTCTGCGTTCTTGATAGCAGTTTCGTCCAGACTGGACTCCAGCTTTTGCTTTTCTTATTTTTCTCTATCGTCCAAGCCCATAAAATCGAACAATGCGGATTGCGTTTGGATTTCCCTCTTTCAGATGACTGAGATTGCCCCCCTTGAATCGTTCCGTATCAAGGCCAGTTATACAGTACTGGCCGTGTGTTCAAGATGCCACTGTCACGGCTCTGACGCTGCTTCTTGCACACTCGTCGGCTGTAAGTCTGCTCTATGTGTGTGTGTGTGTGTCTGTCTGTAAGTCTGCTCTCTGTCTGTCTGTCTGTGTGTTCTGTCTGTCTGTCTGCCTGTAAATATGCTATCTGTACGTCTGCTCTCTGTCTGTCTGTGTGTTCTGTCTGTCTGTCTGCCTGTAAATATGCTATCTGTACGTCTGCTCTCTGTCTGTCTGTGTGTTCTGTCTGTCTGTCTGCCTGTAAATATGCTATCTGGACGTCTGCTCTCTGTCTGTCTGTCTGTATGCAAGTCTGCGCCCTGTATGTCTGTCTGTCTGTCTGTAAGTTTGCTCTCTGTCTGCCAGGACAGGTTGTAAGACTAGGCTGTGTCTAAAACAATCTATCCTTATGAATTCAAGATCAGTCTATCTCTGTCTCTCTGTGTGTATATTACTGTCTGTAGGCTATTTCTTTTTTTAAATTAGTATTGTTTGCATTTTAATTTGAATTTTTTAGCCCTAATCTTTAAGTGTAATTCGATTGTGTGTATGTGTGTGTGTGTGTGCGTGTGCGTGTGAGTGTGTGTGAGTGAGTGTGTGTACATATATGTGTGTGTGTGTGTGTGTGTGTGTGTGTGTGTGTGTGTGTGTGTGTGTGTTCAAGGACAGTTTGTAAGAAAAGGCCTAGGCTAGGCTTTTCTCTTTTCTCTTGTTATATAAAGGTCAGTTCTCTCTCTTGGTAAGATTCGTCACAGAACGTTTACAAAATGGTCCCTCGGACATATAATCCCCACCATTTTGTCACGTTTAGCAATGTCTTTTCTTGCAGGCGTCATTGTGGCCATTGAGACCCACTCCGAGGCTCCCTAGACGCACAATGCTGACTCTTTGTGGAAGACTTCTTGCCCTGCCCGAATTAAAACAAAAAATCTCTTTCAATGTTTTAAAGGGCCACTGCGATTCGACTTCGTTTGCATGATTGTTAGTCTGCCTGCCTGTCTTGGTGTGTGTGTGTGTGTGTGTGTGTGTGTGTGTGTGTGTGTGTGAAAGTGAAGATATTGAAAAATTGCACACCCACTCGCGTATAAAAAGAGAGACACAAACATATATACACGCGGGGGTCAAAACTGACTAAACCATAATGTCACCCTAGACCTGCAGAGATATGCAGATATTTAGGGAATGAGATCTTACCACGTACTCAAACCAACGGTCCATGTGTTGGTTTTACAATAGGACTACAAAACACAGGAACACACACACACACCTAAAGTGTGGATGGTTACCTAAGAGGCGGCACTGGGTGCAGTGCCTTTCTAGTGCACTTGCACTACAACAGCACTGGGTGCAGTACTCGGTCCGGCATCGAAGAATTTTGCTCTAAAAAATGCACAAAATTTGACCTATTTCGTCGCCTATAGAGGACGGAAAGAATGTCATTTTGAACATTGTTATGACATTCTTTCCGTCAAAAAAGTCAATTTAACGGTGTTAAATGAAGCGACCATCCACAGAGGACGGAAAGAATGTCATTTTGAACATTGTTATGACATTCTTTCCGTCAAAAAAGTCAATTTAACGGTGTTAAATGAAGCGACCATCCACACAATTAGGTTGCCATCCAGAGTTTAGGTTGCCATCCACGTGTGGATGGTTGCCTTATGGTGATTTAGGCAACCAAACCTGTGGAAACATGGGTACACACACACACACACACACACACACACACACACACACACACACACACACACACACTGTGTTCGTTTGAAAGAAAAACAAAATAAACAACTCCAGGGTATAATATAAACTAGTGTCTGTACCTGAAAGAAACAACAAAATTAAAGGCTACATTGGAATATCATTCAACAAAAACCTTGATCATATCTCCGCTGTGTTTTTTGTTTTTTTATTTATGCGAACACATTTGACCTCGGAAGATTCAGAAAGACACAATGAACTCTTCAACATACATTTAAAATAACCAATCTTTAACAACAACAAAATGTCAAAAGTGTGTATAGAGTAAGATTATAAAAACTACAAAATCATTTGTCTGAAGACATGCGAAGTCATGAATGTTTTGGACACAGGTGAACATTCATATGACGAGTTTAAAAACTTCTCTTGAAACATTGCATAACATCTTAAAAAATAACTAACGATCCAAGTATCTTCAGTATGTTGATGAATCATTCTGAAAGTTTCAAAGGAATCCACAATTCAAAGTCATTGCTGAAGTGCAGCGCTTTTTTTCATGATACCCCTAAAAAACAAGAAATTCCTCCGATAGGAAAAACACCCCCTATAAAGGGAAATAACCTTCTCAGTTGGTGGCAGTGAGAATGGTTATTTCCCTTTGACCAACGGGGGTGTGCCTCTATAAGTCGTTGTATAATTTTAATCCACCAATAACTCCCTAACCGTGTGTTTGACTGGTCCCAATTTTTGTAAGGACCGTCTCAGGAATGTATAGAACCTGTTCACCAAGTTTGGTGACGATCGGTCCGTTCATTCTTGAGATCTATATGCGAACACAAACAAACACACAAACAAACACATCGAGTGAAACCTATACACACCCCTATACCTGCATCAGTAGGAATAGCATATAGCACACGAAATACGGAAGCAAATCAACCTGTACAGAGTAGATCATAGATTTGACTTTGTTATCGTATGTAAAAGTTGCAACGTTATTGTTATTTTTTTTTCGATTTTTAATTGGGCCCTTCCGTTTTTGTTTGGTCGATTTTGAGGGTACGCTTATTTGAGCGGTGGTCACGTGACCCCTGTAAAAGATATCTTTAATCCAACAAGTGATAGTTTAAGTAAACGGCCTTAACTGGCTTATAACGTTCTCTTGAAAGGACACGAGAATTAATGCTTTAATTTGGGTGCGAAATTTGTTGCAATAATGTTTTGGCGAAGTTTATTATACAACAAAGAAGCACACAGTTAATTTCATTTCCTATCACAAGCAAACTCCTTCATGTTTCACCTTTCATGTTTCACCTCTTTCATGTTTCACCTCCTTCATGTTTCACCTCCTTCATGTTTCACCTCCTTCATGTTCACATCCTTCATGTTTCACCTCCTTCATGTTTCACCTCCTTCATGTTTCACCTCCTTCATGTTTCACCTCCTTCATGTTTCACCTCCTTGTTTCACCTCCTTCATGTTTCACCTCCTTCATGTTTCACCTCCTTCATGTTTCACCTCCTTCATGTTTCACCTCCTTCATGTTTGATATTGATATTAAGAAACAATTGTAAGGCAACTATTCTGATCTGTCACAGTGTACTTTGAACACTCGTCACAGTGTACTTTGAACACTCGTCACAGTGTACTTTGAACACTCGTCACAGTGTACTTTGAACACTCGTCACAGTGTACTTTGAACACTCGTCACAGTGTACTTTGAACACTCGTCACAGTGTACTTTGAACACTCGTCACAGTGTACTTTGAACACTCGTCGCAGTGTACTTTGAACACTCGTCGCAGTGCACTTTGAACACTCGTCGCAGTGTACTTTGAACACTCGTCACAGTCAAGGGACAGCAAACTGTTCTTTGATACCAGAAATAAACTCATCAGACAAAAAAACAGCTTCAAACAGTTATGTTTCCTTGCATCAAAGTCCATCAAAGTCCACGACTTTCCGTACAAACATCTCAATCAAAATGAGACAAGCTTCTACAAAAAGAAATCATTAAATAATCACACAAGTAGCAAGAGCTTGCGGAAGATCAGTTCAAATAGTAGCACACTAAGTGTCAAAGTGTATCATTTTAAACACAGGATGATTCAAAATGCATTGCTTTTTAGCCAAACCAACTAGATTGGGTCTAACAAATGACTGATCGTGACCGTCCGGCTTGTTCAATAGCTGACCCCAACCAACTGATTTGATCAGATAAACGACTAACAGTCTAGCTTGTCCAATGATGAGCATAACAATATGATTTGGTCATAACAATGATTGACCATCTAGCTTGTTCAATAGCTGAACCCAACCAACTGATTTGATCAGATAAACGACACACTTGTCTTATACAGTAGACTCCGCTTAATAAGGTCACCTTGGTGCAGGACAAAAGTGGCTATATTAGGCGGGTGGATTTAATAAAAGGAACTCGTGGTTTTCAGGCAAACAGAGCCTTAAAACAAAGGAGAGACATTCTGTGTGCATCTCTTTTATTAAACAGAAAAACATCCTTACAAAACCTTTCTCTCAGGTGCACCAGTTGCAGTTTCACGCAGATTTCCTTCATTATTCAGCAGATTTGTCAGCATCCCACGTGAAACTCCCAGAATTATAACCCTTCCCTGACAGAGACAGACGGCAGAGCTTTTAAACTTTTCTAGGATTGCGATCTATTCTACAGGGGTCATGTCTGTTCTCTTGCGTTTGGTGGCCATGGCTGCTGGTGTCCAGATTCAGACTAAACACTTGTTGGCAGTGTATGTGACAGAAATGTAATAAACTATCTTGTCTGATAATAAACATAACCAAGATGATTTTGTCAGACCAATGATTAACCATTAAGACATACATAAGCCTAAACAAACCGATTTTCGTCAGTCTAATGATTGACGGTTAGACTCGTCCAATAGCATTTTGCTTCTACGCGGCTATAGCAACAACAACAAAAGTCGTAGTTAATCCGAATCTCGTTGGTTTGGTTCGGTGGAAATGACGTAGTTGTCGAAAAAGGGGAAGAGTAATTTAAAAGTGGGTCTCTTTTCTGGGTCCTCGTCCCAACATTCCAGCATTTTCTTGTACACGGCGTCCGGCGTCTGCGAATCTTTCGGCATGCGGTACCCACGGCCCACCAGCTCCAGCACCTCACGGTTGTGCATACCTAAAAATAACAAGCAAAACAAGGTCAGCGGTTAGCAATGAGAACGTGCAGCAAAACAGCAAGAAGTTTCATGTGAAAGAAAACAAGCCTGTAAGGTCTGGCCAGAAGGTATCACTGTTTACTGACTGAACGGTCTGTGAACTACATTCACTGTATTGTCTTTTTTAGCATTGTCACATATAATCCTATCCCCATTCAGGTTTTACTTTGTTTATTGCTTTTGCACATGAAAATTGCACACAAAAAGCTTGGATTATTGGAGAAATTGTTTTATTGTTTGTATTAATTCCCACACACACACACAGACACACATACACCACGACCCTCGTCTCGATTCCCCCTCTATGTTAAAACATTTAGTCAAAACTTGACTAAATGTAAAAAGGAGGGAGTCTTAAAATGGGGTTATGTTTACAGAAGGTATGAACAGAAAGTCTACAAAAGCAAGCTATAAAGGGGAGATGCCTTAAATTGGGGGTAGGGTGGGGTGTCTTAAAAGGGAGGTTTAATTGTACACAACACACCAACATGGAAACAAACAGTTTACAACAAAAATGTATGTGTTTTAAATGTAGCAAAACAGAACTCTGCAGGGTTAGCATCGAACTACTTCGACAAAATCTCGTGACACTTACGAACCGCACATCTCTCTACATGACTGAGTCGCTCATCAGTCATCGTGCTGTTGCCGAAATACAAGTCTTTCTGAGTCTAAGCCTGATCTAGATGGATATATTTTATCAGATGTTATAAAAATGCAAAAAGAGTTGACATAATGCCAAGGTATGTTTTATAACTGAAAACATTAACAGCTAGGGGGTTGAGAATGATCCACTCAAAAGAGGGCTGTGCGCAGAATCCGGAGTTTACGAAACCAAAATTATGCACAGACACAATTTTTCAAAATGTCCATCATAAAACCTCTTTGACATTGTGTTTAATACTCTACCTTAACGTATTAACTATGCCAGTGAATAATAGCACGCGAAGCCAGTTTAAATCGTTGCACAAGAAAATTGGTTAATTGAAATCAACAAGGGCCCTAAAGCTGTGTTTTAATAAAAGAAGGGGTACGGACACATGTTTTGTTTGGGCTACATGTGTTGCAAAGTATTTGAAACGGTGGTATTAATGTATATACCGTGGTGCCTGTGTTGAAAGGCGAATACGATTTGGACCAGCCATGAGTGTTGGAACATTGCACGCGGGGTATCTTGACCGGCACATTTTAGAAGAAATAATAATGACAGTAACAACAAAAGGTTTTTTTTCAAGCGAGGTGTCCGCAATCTGCATGGAAAAGTATACCTCTTCATTTATTTACAGCGCTCGATCTGTTCTCCTATTTCATTATGTGTGTGTGTGTGTGTGTGTGTGTGTGTGTGTGTGTGTGTGTGTTTGTTTGTGTATGTGTGTGTGTGTGTGTGTGTGTGTTTGTATGTGTGTGTGTGTTTATGCTTCTTTGTAAAATAACGTTCAGTACAGTTCAGTTCAGCTCGCGAAATTACATTTCCTCGCGGCGAGAATTGCCTAAGAAACGCTACTTCCTCGCCACACTCGCCAAATCTAGCGACTGTGCTCTCTCTGCCTGCTTCTGTGATTTAGGTCAGCACGTGTTTTGTGAGGAATTGTGTAACATTACAGCACACACGTAGACAGTCTCTGGTTATACGGTTTAAAGCAGATCGACATCTATATATATATATACGACTTGTGTCTGTCTGTCTGTGTGTCTGTGTGTCTGTGTGTGTGTGTGTGTGTGTGTGTGTGTGTGTGTGCGCGCGATGCACGGCCAAAGTTCTCGATGGATCTGCTTCAAATTTGGTGGGCATATTCAGGTACACCCGGGACAGGACACAACCTGGTCGATATTTCAACACGTGCTCTCAGCGCGCAGCGCTGAACCGATTTTGGTTCCATCTCAGCTACCCGGGCCCCCATACCGACACACCAAAGCCAAAGTTCTCGGTGGATCTTTTTCAAATTTGGACACCGTATTCAGCTACACCCCGGACACAATATCATCGATGAGATATTTCAACACGTGCTCTCAGCGCGCAGCGCTGAACCGATTTTGGTTTTTCTGTTCATTTCACCATTCCCAGTAACTCTTCCTTATCTTCTCCAGTGTTTTGCGTTTATCTCCCTTCCTTCGTGTGGCTTCAATCCATATTCCCGATTCAGTCTACGTTACTATTTTTAGAATGTCACTGCGCTGTCCAGAACGCTTCCCTTGCACCCGTAAGTTGTTCTTACTGTCAAAGTGAAAAGGTCGAATCAATTTATAGCCACGCGAAAAATACACTGTCACCTATCTCTATATATTTATAGATATAGATATACATATATATGTCGTGCCGAATTCACGGAATTTTTGCCCATTTCGCGTAATGTTACGCGAAATCGGCAGCGTTTTGCCGAAAATGCGTAAAGGCTCCTAAAATGTGTCCATTTCGCAAAAGTGACAGCCAGTCTGTTACTTTTTTTGTCACCAGAACATTGCATTAACATTGCTTTACCTTCCTATTGTGGTTTTATGGTCTGTGTTGGTCTGTGTCCAGCATAACTCCGGTAATGCACGAAAACTACACTTTTTGCCATAACTTGCCATAGCTTATCGATTATTGCAACATTTATCCTTTCGAGTATCTAGCTGTTTAAGTGTAATGACACCCCAGGCATATGAGAACTTTAAAGCCAAAAACGGGCTGCCGATTTGGCAAAATGGGCACATTTTACACGCATTTACGCGTTTTCGGCAAAACGCTGCCGATTTCGCGTAATGGGCAGCGTTTTGCCGATTACGTGAAATGGGCAAAAATGTTGCCGATTTCGCGAATTCGGCAATTACGTGAATTCGGCACGACATATATACTAGATGAATACCCGCTTCGCCGGGTAGCCGGCTTCGCCGGGAAGAAGTACTTAGAGCCGTACGCCGGCTTCGCCGGGTCCGAACAATGGACCCGCCAAGCTTAGGTCCCTCCCAGATTCGTGGAATGGGTACAGCACGAAAATGATTCAGTAGCCATAATGCCATTCCTGACCATATCGAGTCCCATCCTTGTCGACGAATGTAACCGTGTTAATCACCTTTGGAGGCGAACTCCACTCAAACAGGATTGAGCAATTTAGAGCTTATCTCTAAGCCCTTTTGAACTGTTATGGCTTCTCAAAGGAAGGCCAGTACATACAAATACACAAAAGCCGCCAGACCACATCACAAACAGAACTGAACAATCCACAGGTGTTGCCCACATAGAGAGACACACACACACACACACACACACACACACACACACACACACACACACACACACACACACACAAACACAAACACAAACACAGAGAAGCCGTATATATAGAGAGATAGATGACAATGTATTTTTCGCGTGGCTATAAATTGATTCGACCTTTGCACTTTTACAGTGAGGATAATTTACGGGTCCAATTTACGTT
>NC_090249.1:5697210-5714710 GCF_037325665.1 Littorina saxatilis | reverse complement strand
TTGCAAACAAACATGAACGGGAATCACTACACATCGGTCGTGCACCGTCGTGTTATTAGGAATTTTGATTCCCTGCCCTCTTTTATTTAATATCGCATTCGTCACAGTTTTTATCTTGAGTTTTTCTACTTCCACTTAAGCGTGCTCATAGTTTCATCTGGCATGCACATGACAAGATCAAATGTCAATTGTCAAAAACAGTCGCTGGAAATCGAATTTGGTAGGCCAGTTTTGTCGCAATTTTCTTTTACCGTAAAGCATTGTGCTCCAGTGACTGGCCCGGACTACGCTCTTCAAGCTCCTGCAGCTCATCTCAATGTTTACAATGTCTTGCTCGTGAAACATTAATGAAAGATTTCGTATAAATAGGTGTCGGTCTTCATGGCTTGCGCAAGTGTGGTTAACCAATTTTGACCGGCAAAATCCCATGATGGCGAGAGGTTTTGCAAGATAGAAAGTCATCCAATAGTATTTCTGAATTTTGTTCCCCCCTCTGCTTCTTTACCTCTGTAAACTTGTAGGGCTAGTTATTTTTCGATAGCTACCCAGCAACCAAACAAATAACTTGCCAGCAACAGCACGAATCTTCGAGAGCTCACGGATTTATAATGTTTCCCTCCATCTTTTTAGCTCTTTTTGGTCTTGGCTGCTTTTGCTTTTTGTTATCCTTTGTATTTGTTTATTTGTGACCCTCCACCACGAAATGAGTCGCATGTCACCTCGCGCGGTTCTGCGCTAGGCTTAATATAAGTCCGGGGAGTGTCTGGTAACAGTGTGAGGGTCACCTTAGTCACAGGCTTATAACTCAAACAGTTTTCGCTCTTTTCTAAAACGGTTTTCACCACTAGATAGAGAATTAAAAAAAACTCTTAAAGAACATGTAAAAATATGAAAATCATGAAAAGGTGACATGCGACTCATTCCGTCCTGAAGAAGCCTCCAAAGGTGAACATTTGACCTTCTCTTTGCGTGTGCTGTCCTTGTATTGGTGAGTACAGATTTCTTTTGTTTTTCAGCTTTAGTTATTGTTTCACTCCTACGACTGAGGCGAGGATGTAGATTTGTATCCAGTTGGCCGCTGTCAGCGTGAGTTCGTCCCCACGTTCGGCGAGAGATTTATTTCTCAGAGTCAACTTTGTGTGCAGGCTCTCCTCGGTGTCCGAACACCCCCGTGTGTACACGCAAGCATAAGACCAAGTGCGCACGAAAAAGATCCTGTAATCCATTTCAGAGTTCGGTGGGTTATAGAAACACGAAAATACCCAGCATGCTTCCTCCGAAAGCGGCGTATGGCTGCCTAAATGGCGGGGTAAAAACGGTCATACACGTAAAAGCCGTGGGAGTTTTACCCCATGAACAAACAAACAGACAAACAAACTCCTACGACTCACCTTTGTAATGTGAAATGAGGTCCATGAGGTTGGAGAAGGTCCTGCGTGTCACGATGTAGCAACCTCTGGCATCCTTGTTGCGAATCTTGTAGTGCCGCACAACCGGCTCCCCTCCCCTCGGAGTGTCCGCAGGGTTGTCTCGCACTGATAGCGCATAAGATCCTAGGAAACAAACGCAACACAACAGAATTGAATGTAACTGAATGCTCCAGGAGAAGTTCTAATTATAGTGCACAGAGAACCTTAGGCCCCCCCCAAAAAATAGGTCTGTTTACGGTAACATAGGCCAAAACAAGTCGCGTAAGGCGAAAATACAACATTTAGTCAAGTAGCTGTCGAACTCACAGTATGAAACTGAACGCAATGCCATTTTTCAGCAAGACCGTATACTCGTAGCATCGTCAGTCGACCGCTCATGGCAAAGGCAGTGAAATTGACAAGAAGAGCGGGGTAGTAGTTGCGCTAAGAAGGATAGCACGCTTTTCTGTACCTCTCTTTGTTTTAACTTTCTGAGCGTGTTTTTAATCCAAACATATCATATCTATATGTTTTTGGAATCAGGAACCGACAAGGAATAAGATGCAAGTGTTTTTAAATTGATTTCGACAATTTAATTTTGATAATAATTTTTATATATTTAATTTTCAGAGCTTGTTTTTAATCCAAATATAACATATTTATATGTTTTTGGAATCAGAAAATGATGGAGAATAAGATTAACGTAAATTTGGATCGTTTTATAAATTTTTTATTTTTTTTTTAAATTTTCCGATTTTTAATGACCAAAGTCATTAATTAATTTTTAAGCCACCAAGCTGAAATGCAATACCGAAGTCCGGGCTCTGTCGAAGATTACTTGACCAAAATTTCAACCAATTTGGTTGAAAAATGAGGGCGTGACAGTGCCGCCTCAACTTTCACGAAAAGCCGGATATGACGTCATCAAAGACATTTATCAAAAAAATGAAAAAAAACGTTCGGGGATATCAATCCCAGGAACTCTCATGTAAAATTTCATAAAGATCGGTCCAGTAGTTTGGTCTGAATCGCTCTACACACACACACAGACAGACAGACAGACAGACAGACAGACAGACACACACACATACACCACGACCCTCGTCTCGATTCCCCCCTCTACGTTAAAATATTTAGTCAAAACTTGACTAAATATAAAAATAGGGTCGGTAGGTCGGGATTTTTTTTTCTCCAAAAAACCATATTTTTAGGTTGGTTTTTTGTTTTTTTTTCCCCCTCAAATGCCAAAAAAAAGTCTAGGGTCGCGCGAAAAAAATAGGGTCGGTCGGGTTACCGTAAACAGACTATTTTTTTTGGGGGGGGCCTTATACAAATGCGGCACAGCGCTTTTTTAAAGATCTGATAATCCAAGGAAAGTAAGAACTCTAAACGCATACGGCATGTGTAAAAGAGTAAGAAAGAGGATGAAACTCGCTTGTTCATTTCAATGCCTGTTATTCTCTCAGGTGCCAGGAGATTGGTTCCGTATAACTCTCACTTACTCTATTACACATGTCGTACGCTTACTTCCCTTTGTCATTATAAGATATTTAGTGCGTAGAGCATGGGAAAGCAACTGTACGTATAACTGATTGCTGAGACCCTGACAAACACCAGAAACAGAATAGAAACAACTGTAACAAATATTTTAATTTTCAGTCCAAATTCTAGTGCGCAGAACACTCTAAAACACCGCAGAAACAAGGGCGGATCAATTCACTTTGGAGGGGGGGTTACAAAATGACTGCGAAGATACAAGTTGACGGCGCCGAAGGCGCCTACGCCTCTAGGGGGGTCCGGGGGCATGCCCCCCCGGAAATTTGTTTTATCCAAAGAAGCAAAATAGAGCTATCTGGTGCATCCTGAGCCAATAAATTACCTCTTTTTTGGGTGGGTGGGGGGGGGGGGTTACGTAACCCGTGTTAATTAATTGAGCAATAGATCTTTCAAAAATATCAATGATCGGCGATAAACGCAGACGATTTTTCGATCTCACTTGGTTTCGTTTCCTTCTGTAATGTACGCAAAGCACACAAACTGACTTCACGCAGTCGACCCCACCCAATTGTCAATGTGTTGTGATGAAATATATGCTCGAGAACCTTCCATTTTTTGTCTTTGTAATATCTGATTGAAAACAGGTATTTTGTTTGTGGACAAGCCTGTTTAAGTTTGATTATTGACACTTTTTGTCAAAGTGTTCATGTCCCATAACTGTACGTTACCCAGTATCATGGACGTGCACACTTACAAAATGAATTCAACCAAAAATTGTCAGTCTGCACAGGAAGCAGTTAAACTACTGCATTTTGGTATATGTGCAAGTGGAAGGATGCTCATGTACAAAACCACCGGCACGGTTGGCCTAGTGGTAAGGCGTCCGCCCCGTCATCGGGAGGTCGTGGGTTCGAACCCCGGTCGGGTCATACCTAAGACTTTAAAATTGGCAATCCAGTGGCTGCTCCGCCTGGCATTTGGCATTATGGGGTTAGTGCTAGGACTGGTTGGTCCGGTGTCAGAATAATGTGACTGGGTGAGACATGAAGCCTGTGCTGCGACTTCTGTCTTGTGTGTGGCGCACGTTATATATGTCAAAGCAGCACCGCCCTGATATGGCCCTTCGTGGTCGGCTGGGCGTTAAGCAAACAAGCAAACAAACAAACAAAAACAAATGTACAAATCCTGGACAGATCTGTGGTGGTGTGTTGGATGACTTACAAGCCCAGGACGGTACCTTTAAACGTTAGTATCGTGAGCTCACCTAGACTTGTCTCGCTCTCCCTGACCAGAAAACTTCCCAACGAGGCTGCTGGTGCTTCCAAAGCTCGCGTAGCTTCTTTTCTGGTCAATTGACCAAAGAACCAGCTGTTTGTAGAGAAAAACACAACAAAAGCAAGAATGAGCACCATTAGAGCTTAGACAGTTTATTTACATGGTTACCATAAACACGCCTTCTGTCCACAAAACATCAAAGCTAATACATATTACTGCTCTCGGCTAAAACAAAAACCAAGCTAAAATATTGTTCAGCTTACACTCATAATCTACTATCAAAATCCAACATTTTTGTCCATGTTTTGACTTCAACCGATACAAATTATTGAAAATCAGCAAATCCTACGACAATATGAAGTCATACATGGAGACGTTTATTTACCAAGACTAGTAAGTTTCTTTCACAATGGTACAGAAAACAGAGAAATGTTCACTTCAAATCTTTCAAACAATAACACCCCCCCCCTCCCCCCCAACACCTCCCCTATTTTTAATCACAATTTTTCTCCTAGAATTCAATTGTGTTTTCGAGCAAGACACAATTGCTGGGGACATAAATAAGATAGTTTTCTTCAGTCTAACAACACTCACTCATGGGATTCAATTGTGTTTTCGAGCGCGACGTAATTGCTGGGAACGTAGCCTTCCTCTGTGCCTTCCATGTGCCGGGCCAACCACCATGATGCGTCGGAGGTGTTGTCCAACAATTCCATCCGGTCGCCCTTCTCAAAGGGCAGGTCGCCTTCCACGCGTTGTTCATAGTCGTACAGTGCCCGTATAATTCGCTTGCCTGTATCACGATCAAAGAGAAATCAGTAAGAAAGAGCATTTGTCAATGGGACTGTGCTAAGGCCAAAAAAAAAATTGTCTGTTTCTGGTCACCCGACCGACCCTAAATTTCGGCGCCGACCCTAAACTTTTTTTTCCAAACTCAAAAATATTTATTTTTTTTTTGGTGGTAAAGGACAGGGTGAGAAAATGAACAACAAAAACGTGTGAAAACGAAAGTCCGCTGACGATTTGTAAATGTGTTGAGTGTCTTGTCTCTATGTATAGTGAATCCAGTCTCTTTGCGCGATTTTTAAAGTTAGTTTTATTGGTCTACATTTGGGGTAAAAAAAAAATATAAAAAAATAAAAATAAAAAATCCCTACCTACCGACCCTATTTTTTTTAGCCATGTTACCAGAAACAGACATTTTTTTTTTGCCTAAGCCGATGCAGGGATGTTATTTTCTTCAGCAATTAAGTTTGCCCAAATCGCCATTTCATGTTTAGGCATGTTTCAAAAGTGTAAGGCGGTCTGCAATAAAAGTTAATCACCTTTTCAACAATGAATAAGGTCTGCAGCTCTACTAAAGTGACAGCAACATTTTCTGTAATTTTAAATATCGCTGACTGTAAACGACACGAACATATCTGATACACAGTGCAAACCTAATTGCAGTCATGTATGGTGTGCAGAGCCTGGTTAATATCCATGTGATATCTCTCTAACAGCAATGTATGGTGTGCAGAGCCTGGTTAATATCCATGTGATATCTCTCTAACAGCAATGTATGGTGTGCAGAGCCTGGTTAATATCCATGTGATATCTCTCTAACATCAACTTTGCTCTCTGACTCTGAGATTAATAGAAGCGTGTTCAAGTGAGCGAGTTAAAACCTGATATTATATTATCTTCTTAAATGTTATAAAGACAGGGGGCGGGGGGGGGGGGGGTGTTATTTGTTTCACTGTTTCTATCCTAAGCTGGTATCTCCCTTCTCGTGTAAACCATTGGACTTGCTAATGCTATCTCTGATTAGGCCACACACAAAAAAAATAGTCTGTTAACGGTATCCCGACCGACCCTATTTTTTTGCGCGACCCTAGACTTTTTTTTGGCATTTGGGGGAGAATAAAAAGAGGTCTTTTTGGCAAAATAACTTAAAAATATAATTTTTGGGAGAAACAAAATTACAAATACAAATCCCGACCTACCGACCCTATTTTTTTGCTTATGTTACCGTAAATAGACTATTTTTTTGTTTGGCCTTAGACTTTAGTGTGAGATAAGACCATCCGTCCACTTGGGCACGTGAAACATCAACATCGGGACCGCTTCCTGTGCAGTCACAATGTTTTGATGAATCGATTTCGCAGATTGGTATAAGTGGCTTTTAGGGAATGAATTCATAAAATTCCTATGCACACTGCATTTAATTAAGATGTTTTGGTACGAGTCAAAGAGAAGGGATAGTCTTATCCTGTGTAAGAACCTGGCCAGGTCGGAGACGCTGAGCCGAATCTTCTTCTTCTTCTTCTTCTTCTTCTTCTTCTTTTGCGTTCGTGGGCTGAAACTCCCACGTACACTCGTGTTTTTTGCACGAGTGGAATTTTACGTGTATGACCGTTTTTACCCCGCCATTTAGGCAGCCATACGCCGTTTTCGGAGGAAGCATGCTGTGTATTTTTGTGTGTTTCTATAACCCACCGAACTCTGACATGGATTATAGGATTTTTTCGTGCGCACTTGGTCTTGTGCTTGCGTGTACACACGGGGGTGTTCGGACACCGAGGAGAGTCTGCACACAAAGTTGACTCTGAGAAATAAATCTCTCGCCGAACGTGGGGACGAACTCACGCTGACAGCGGCCAACTGGATACAAATCCAGCGCGCTACCGACTGAGCTACATCCCCGCCCGGTGAGCCGAATCGCTTCCACTGGAAGGACTGTGCCTTCCTGGAAAGGGGAGATTCACTCAAGCAGGCAATAACATCTGTCAAATTCTGACTCTGAAATATATATATTTGTCAGTAAGTACTGGTGTCACATGACTGATGTGAACCAGTTGATTGGCTAATGGCGATGCGCTAAAACTGTTAGCGCACTCTTGGAGTGCGCTAACTTTTCGACAGAGCGTATTCTTCCGCCCTTTGCCTAAGCGAGACTGTGCTCTTATCCTCAGAATTAATTAATGACATGTAGCTTATATTCTCCACAATACCAAATGACCATAAATTCCCTGCTTCTCAATTAAAGCAGAAGTGTTTTGTTTTTTCTGACAGATTGCATGTGCCTGTGCCACAGTGCTGCTACTGATCTAAACATAGAAGCCGCTGTGTTTCATCTAATTTTCGCCGACTTGCATAGATTCTTCTCATATGCCGTGTTAGTGGCATGTAGCTTATCATCCACATTACCAAATGATGAGTTAGTATACAATTCCCAGCGGCTAACAGAAAACACAAGTGTTATTCCGATAACGTACCAGCCAGACCAGTTTGGAAGACTGACTCGATCGACTCTGCCATACGTAGCAGACTCAGTATGTACACTGAAATACGACTGCATCAGTTCAGTAAATGAATGGTTTCCGAATTATTATTTCAAGGCAAGAACAATCGTAATCGAAAACGTGTAGGGTTCAGAACGTTCTTACCATATATATATAAGACTTAATTATTACCTCAGGCGTGCAGAGTCTGCAGACTGCAGTGGTTCGATTGCTCTTGCCTAGCACAGTAGCAGACGACATAAACCCCGCTCAGCAAATTAACATGTTGGGCAAATGTGAACTAAAAAACGATGGGGATATAAAACATGGAGGGTTCAGAGCATTCTTACCGTTCATATTTAGTATCAGACTCCCCGATGAGTGAAGATACAACACGAGAAATATGCCACATTTATTTTGAAAATGTGCAACCGTCGAGTCCTTCGACTTCGAGTCAATTCAAGGGGAGTCACTCCGCACAGTCAATCCGTCGAACCTCGACTGGAGGTTTCGAATCGCAAATAACGAAGAGTACAGTCCTTTCTCCGAGTTCAAATGAGGTCTCTCTGAAAGATCATCACTGTTCAGCTTAACGCTACACTGGAATTTACCAACAGTAATTAAAATGCGTGTGACGAAAGCACGACACACTTGAGACACCCCACACAAAAGTAGATCTTACTGTACACTGACGACCTAACCACACAGTTATGCCTATTCAAATGCGCGTAGCAAAATGTGCGTTTGGAATCTTCTTTTTTCTATGGCGGTACTGACAATATCGTTATTGAAACAATCCCAGTGCACTAAGGGATTTATAGAGCAAATCTCGAAAATAATTATTGAACTCAGCGCTATGCGCTTCGTTCAATAATGAATTTTCTCGTTTTGCTCTATAAATCCCTTAGTGCACTGGGATGTCTCAATAACTTAAAATATATCACCCGGCCTTTCTCTAAGGCTTACTGATATTAATATCAGTTTTCACCGACAAACACTTGAAGCATTCCCACACAATTCACCTGCCATATTCGTAGCGTTCATTAATTAATTCATATTGTTTACATGTGCCAATAATGTTATAAAACTGTACCTAAGGGGATATAATAACGATTGGCTGTAGCTTTTGAACACAGAAACAATTATTTGAGTATTGCAAAGTGGTGTTGATAGTGTCGAATGTAAACAGAACAGTCTCAAACGCCATCTTTGGTTTACGAAACGTCACGAAGTGACGTCAACGGTCTAAAAATAGCCCAAGTCTTGGAGAACTGTTGCTAAACAATGCAATAAAGAATGAATTATTTCTCGTAATTGGTAAGGACTTCAAACCTAAAACTTTGCAGGAAGCTTAATTTATACATCCCCGCAACGATGGGAAAAGCCCTGGAAGTAATTAAACTAATTAAATAGGACTATGTCAGCCTTTAAATCTGCCCAAGACATTGGAGCTCCTTTTTTGAGACCTCCCGATTTAAGATTTCCCTCCTTTCAGACCTTCTATTTTTAGATTTTCTGTTCAACATCTGTCAATTTGCCCTCATTTTAAGACTCACTTTCTTTTAAAACCAGGTGATTTGTCAGATTTTTGAAGTACTTGGGCTTTCTTGCGGAGTATGCACGAATTCTATGTTTGTACGCACCACTTTTTCTACTCACAGTTAAAAAATGTGCACAGATAAAGACACATACAGTACAGCACCCGCTCAATCAATTCTTACACCCGCCCCTGCTGACCAGTGGTTAGCCATAGCATCGATGGGAGGCATGTCAGGAGATTGCCCATGGGTTCGAATCCCATCAGAGTCAATTAATTCTCTCAGAACGCAAGCCTCTTATGAGAATAAAACATTCAATTCAGGGCCCAAAGAATGAGAAAAAGAAAATTGTTTTCACAGGACAATATCTCACTGTATAAAGAAGAACTTCAGTGTTGTAACTCCCAGACTCAAGGGACATTACAGTCATTAGACATGCAGTTGACCTGTATTTAAATTATGTATGGGTCATATATAAAAAAAAAAACACGTAAGTCAAAGACCAGTTTTCTACATGTCAAAGCTATCGGACGGTTGACCGAACACCTATAATGCACGAGTGACCGAAGGCCTGTGAACTGTGAACCGTGGAACTACCTTAAAACAAGTCTTGTTACTTACCGACTGAAGGTGTTGCGCCACCATTTGACAAATGTGTGGGATCTTCCTGATAGACGTTCTTCCGTTGTTTGGCTCTTACATTGTCTTTGCCCGACTCCCCTGTGATGGAGTTGAATCTTGCTTCCGCTTGCACGCCTTTTGTGCGTTTTGACTGTAAGCACCCCATGTTTAATGTCCGAGAAACCCGGTGGCAAACGTTTGGTTACTGCGGGTGTTTGGTTTACTTTGTGAAGCAGTAAGCCTTCGGAGCTGAAACTGGAGGTTTTTTTCTGTCAACTTCACAGCAATCTGTGGATTAGCTTCCGAAGAAAAGCTGACTTTACAAAATCGAGCTGCTTCAAGGCGTCATCAGTTCATTTTCATCCATGATGTCTTTTCTAACACAGAAAAAAAGACATATTTACTTTCAGTGATATATATGAAGCTGTTTTAGTGAGTGTTTCTTATCTTATGGGTCATAATGTATGCATGCTGCGAATTCAAAATACCTGTTATTAGGGTACATGTTACCAGAAGTATAATGCACTACTTTAAAAAATAAAAGTGATTTGTGGCATACAGTTTAATTGTTTCTACATTTCGACTATGGAAAAATAAAGCTTAACCTCGTACAACTTGAACAAAGTGCTAGCTACTAGCAATAGTTCATTCTATATGAAATGGGTTTGATATCCCTGGCCAAAGGAATCTCAATCTCAATCAGTATTTTTTTTCACTTTTCCTCTTTTCAGCACAAGAACATGTATAAAAGATTCACCATAATTCTTTAACATGTGATATAAAAAATACAGAACTGATAGACTTCCCAACCACAGCACCGGAGCTAGCACATTACTTGTTTTTAACTTCCTTGAAAGGTTATTCATTTTGCTGCCGTTGATGCAAACAATTAGATGTTTGTTGGTTCGTTTGAAACAAAATGTCACGTTAAAAAAAATTAGTCTGACGGGCTACAATGTCTTGACCATAACACTTGCACTTTTAACTTACAGCAGAATCCTGAACCACACCAACTTTCCAACACATAAACCACAGTGCTCACGTAAGCAGGAATGAGAAATACACCAGAGTCACACTGGATTGATCCTGTATCATCTTCAATGGAAGTATCATATAAACTTCGCACTTTGTACTTCTGTGAATCCGTACAGGATCTAGCAGTTGTACACTAAGCAACCGGCAGAATATAAACACTCCTGCTGCAATGCGAGTTATTGGGGCCTAATACTCACTTCACTTCAAGCACACACAAAATGCATTTGGATTCAAAAACGAAATATGGCGGAGCCTTGGCCAAAGCTGGTCTATTCACTTTATGGTTCGACTACTTGATGTTGCTTCTTATCTGGTTCTGAAACCTACACATAATTTCCCACTGTGTCTTTTTAGCCTGTCTGTGTTCCGTTTTGCTTGCCGTGTCGGAACCGTGTCAGGATGCTGAAAGGAAATGCATAATCACTAAATCAGTGATCGTACTAGGCCTGCATGACTTTGTGAATGAATGCAAATGCGCTAGTACGCTATCATACAGAAACAAACACAACTCCAAATGTAGGTTCCCTCCGCTGTATTACACAGCTATGACAGCATACACACAAATACACACAATCATGAACATAAAGGTTAGGTACTCAAAAATCCAGTACTCACAGTTTTGGTAGGCAAAAACACTCGAGATGACAATCTCGTACACAATTGCAATGACAAAACTCTCTATCCTTCACTGAGGTATAAAACTACATTAAAACAGTCCGTGGACTCACAGGCACACGATATCTAGTTTACAGGTATCTACTCACGGCTCGTGTGTAGTCAACAAAATCCAGCTATAGTTTCTACTACGGCAGACTTAAAACACCGTCTGCTCTGTCTACTAAGTATTCCTTATCTCTTAAGTAATTAAGATATTGTAGACATATTTTAATTCTGGTCATACGCAGAATTACACAGCTTCTATTGCTGTTCACTAGGAAATGTATTTTACTACTAATTCCTGCTACTGGTGACCTCGGTCTACTCAGTTTCCACCGCCCTGTGACCACTATGGTCCAACTCTACGGACAAACATAACCGTGCACTAGCTTCTAGAAATCCCGTCGAATCTCAGCTATGCGAGTCTAAAGGCGTAATATTCCGGCGGCTCCTCAGATCCTTCATTCTGTCATCTGGCCACTATTTTCCTTTATGACCGGTTACACGACGCACTGCACAACATAAATAGCGGACATCTTGTCTTAGATATCTGTCTGCTATGTTTAAAGTTACAGTGTTAGTCGATTCGACTTATGCGATAAACATTAACGATATTCAAATGCTTATTCCATTTACCTGTTAAGTGCTCTACTCGGGCTTCCTTTCTCCCGGTCGATTACCGTGACAACCCCTCCCTGTCGCTGGACAGTGGTTAAGTGTAACGATATCTTCGTTGCGATTTACAAAGTCAACTCTCTCGGTCAGTGAGTTGAATTTACAATCCGTGAAACCACACTTCACTACGTCACTCTTTTATCTCTGGTTAGCGCTCTAAAAGCGTGGAGGATATCACTATCAAACTTTGCCTGTTAGTGTTATTCGTGATTTCCTTCACAGACTTTTACTAAACCAAAAGGCAAGATGAATACATGATTAACATGTACATCAAGCACAACAATTCGATGGGCTAAAACCAGAACCAATTACCTCAAAATAACTGGTTTTGCAATTTTATAGTCATTAGACTTATGGTAATATGATTCTCACTTCCTGTGAAGGATTCTTGAAAATCTTGGATGATTGTGTATTTATAAGTCATAATTTGTTCTGGCTCCAAGCATTTCTCCTGCTCATCTTGGAAGCAGAACCATCTAACTCCATCCAGGTTGGAAGCAGAACGTGCTAAGTTCAGTTTAGTCTGTTCTGCTACTGAGCTATGTGAGAAATGGGGAGTGTCTATCTGCCAGCCAGAAGCAGCCATCGTAACCTGACCTCTTCTGATTGCTGTGTCACAGTCAGTTTCCCTGCCCTCAGCGCAACCAGACTAGGTCACTATAGCGGTGGGTGTATCTGGTTTTCACCCTCTCTGTGTGGTGTAGGATTCCTCCAGCACACAGAAGGGTGTTACAAGCAGTGGCGGAGTCTGCTGTCGGCAGAAAAAGACATTTTAATTTGTGTGGGAGTGTGGAAAGAAAAACAGGTCAGCGACACCTGTCAGTATCCGAATTTCAGACTCCGGATGTAATAATCAGCATAGCTTGTTATGACAGGTGTCATGTTGATACAATGTTTCCATTTTCTCATGGAAACAAATTGATGAGGCTTGGTGTCGCAAGGTCGTGTCAACGAAACGTCAAAAATGACACGAATTTATTCCACAGAAAACGTCTGCGTGTCAATGTCATTGATAAACATTGATTATTTTAGTCATTGTTTGCCTGTGACTGGTTGGTGAGAACATTGTAGTCAGCTCATGATGTAATACCGGTTTGAAAGATATCTAGCACGATCACTGTTCCCACAGGGAGGATGGGGGCGATAAGGGGGGATAGGGGTAATGCAAGGGGGGGGGGGAGGTCCTAAAACTGACCTGACAAAAGGTTGGTCCACTTTCTGAAAACTCAAAGAACAGCATCTGCTGCACAGTCTGTTTTGCTGTTGCTCGAGTCAGGACACAGATTCAAGTGAGTATCATCATGTATTTTTGTTTCCCCCATTTGAACAAGTCATTAAAGCTTAATTTCTGATTCGTATTCATAAGGGAAACTTTCTGATTCAGTCTAAATTCTGTAATCTGCATACTGATCCCTAGCTTCTTTTTTTTGTTTATAGTTTTGTTTTCTTAAATAAAAGCACAGGCTGGTGAAAGCGTATTTGTCAAGTTTCGTGTGTGTGTGTGTGTGTGTGTTCATGAATGTTGTAGTGTTTTCAGCTCTTTAGTTTTCGATAAAAATGAAATCAATAACCTCAATGAATGTTCAGGGCAGATAATGACAATTTTTGTCTGCTTGTAACCTATGGATGGATGAATGGATGTTATTACAGCGCTATTTCCACACTTTTTTGTGAGTTTGACTCCAATATATTTCTTAAATCACAGGTTTTTACAATGTCGAATGAGAATAACTGGCCAGATGAGGACTTGATTCAGCAAATGATTCTTGAAACCCAAAAAACATCGCCTCCCTGTACAAAGTCTGGTAAGTATCAAAACACACACACACACACACACACACACACACACACACACACACACACACACACACACACACACTTATATTCTAACTTAGTCACTTACTTACTTCCTTCTTTACAAAACGCGCCTGGATACTTTTAGCATATTCAGTGTAATCAGGTATTTATGTTTTATTTTTGTGTGTGAATAAAACTGTTTACAGTTTAAATGCAGCAGCGATGGTACGAAGGCAATTAACTTTTTTTTTTATCAGTGAATAATTGTATATCAAGTAGTAATTGCCAAGGAGAAGAATTAATAGTCTTTATATCTTGTGCAGATGCTGTTCAGCAGGAAGTGAATATGGCCGTCCAGGCAAGCCAAAAGCACCAAGCATTTCAGGAGACTGTCCCACGGATTCATGGGATGAGGCTGCAGAATCTCCTTACTGCATGCAAATGGCTTAACGAGAATTAAAGTTCCAGGAAATGGAAATTGCTTCTTCGAAGCATCGTGCTTCCATCTTGAAAAAGTAACCCGTCCCAATGATTTGAGAGAACGAGTCTGTGATCACATCATGGACAATGTAGAGCACCACTCCAGCTTTTCCTGCAGTGGATCTCCACTATTGCCGCAAAGACACAAACAGAACGTTTTTAGACAGTAGCCTCTCTATTACAAAGATGTATGAGATGTACGCACAGACATGCACGGAAAAGAAGGAAGAACCAGTTAAACTAAAGAAGATATTTACAGACGGACATTCAACTCAGAATACAACTTTTCGTTCCATCGACCCAAAAAGGATCAGTGCAACTTGTGTAGTAGCTATAGGGATAGGAAAACAAATGGAGCTGTTTCTGAAGAGGAGGACAATGCGTACACAGAACATAGAAATACCGGCACGGTTGGCCTAGTGGTAAGGCGTCCGCTCCGTGATCGGGAGGTCGTGGGTTCGAACCCCGGCCGGGTCATACCTAAGACTTTAAAATTGGCAATCTAGTGGCTGCTCCGCCTGGCGTCTGGCATTATGGGGTTAGTGCTGGGACTGGTTGGTCCGGTGTCAGAATAATGTGACTGGGTGAGACATGAAGCCTGTGCTGCGACTTCTGTCTTGTGTGTGGCGCACGTTAAATGTCAAAGCAGCACCGCCCTGATATGGCTCTTCGTGGTCGGCTGGGCGTTAAGCAAACAAACAAACAAACAAACATAGAAATAAGATGACAGCAGCACGGACAGAGAAAGACACAGACAAACAGAAAGCTCGACATGACCCAAGCATTCATGCAGCTACGTTTGATCTTGAAGCAGTACTCCCTACCCCATGTTCCCTTGTAAGTCAAACATTCTTCAAGAGAATAATAATAAGAACATTTATATAGCGCTAAATCAAAAACTTTCGTTAAAAAGGCTTGCTCTAAGCGGCGCTTGACATCTAAATTTGGTGTTTATAACTTATCATTTTTCAGTCTTGGTGACAGCAGGGCAACATGCTTCCTGTGGAATGAAACAGAAGGTAGGAAAGGTGCGTGTGAGATTGCCACTTATCTCTTCATGTATCTGCGATCCCTTCAGTTCCAGGCTGGTCAAGCACGTTATTTGTTTTATTCTGACTGCTGTGGTGGACCAACCTCTATGTTGACAAACTTCCAATCTCATAAGTAAAACAAGTCGCGTAAGGCGAAAATACAATATTTAGTCAAGTAGCTGTCGAACTCACAGAATGAAACTGAACGCAACGCAACGCAGCAAGACCGTATACTCGTAGCATCGTCAGTCCACCGCCCGTGGCAAAGGCAGTGCCCGTGGAATTGACAAGAAGAGCGGGGTATTCGTTGCGCTAAGAAGGATAGCACGCTTTTCTGTACCTCTCTTTGTTTTAACTTTCTGAGCGTGTTTTTAATCCAAACATATCATATCTATATGTTTTTGGAATCAGGAACCGACAAGGAATAAGATGAAAGTGTTTTTAAATTGATTTGGACAATTAATTTTGATAATAATTTTTATATATTTAATTTTCAGAGCTTGTTTTTAATCCGAATATAACATATTTATATGTTTTTGGAATCAGCAAATGATGGAGAATAAGATAAACGTAAATTTGGATCGTTTTATAAATTTTTATTTTTTTTTACAATTTTCAGATTTTTAATGACCAAAGTCATTAATTAATTTTTAAGCCACCAAGCTGAAATGCAATACCGAACCCCGGGCTTCGTCGAAGATTACTTGACCAAAATTTCAACCAATTTGGTTGAAAAATGAGGGCGTGACAGTGCCGCCTCAACTTTCACGAAAAGCCGGATATGACGTCATCAAAGACATTTATCAAAAAAATGAAAAAAACGTTCGGGGATTTCATACCCAGGAACTCTCATGTCAAATTTCATAAAGATCGGTTCAGTAGTTTAGTCTGAATCGCTCTACACACACACACACACACACAGACACACAGACACACACACACACGCACATACACCACGACCCTCGTTTCGATTCCCCCTCGATGTTAAAATATTTAGTCAAAACTTGACTAAATATAAAAACGGATCCGAAAGTGTTGCGCTATAAGTACGACTTTGCTGGTGACTTTGAAACGGTTAAAGTCACAGGCACAGGCAGTCGCCGAGGACGTTCTCCAGGTTTTGTGCACTTGACCAACCTCTATGTTGACAAACTTCCAATCTCATAAGTAAAACAAGTCGCGTAAGGCGAAAATACAATATTTAGTCAAGTAGCTGTCGAACTCACAGAATGAAACTGAACGCAACGCAACGCAGCAAGACCGTATACTCGTAGCATCGTCACTCCACCGCCCGTGGCAAAGGCAGTGCCCGTGGAATTGACAGGAAGAGCGGGGTATTCGTTGCGCTGAGAAGGATAGCACGCTTTTCTGTACCTCTCTTCGTTTTAACTTTCTGAGCGTGTTTTTAATCCAAACATATCATATCTATATATTTTTGGAATCAGGAACCGACAAGGAATAAGATGAAAGTGTTTTTAAATTGATTTCGAAAAAAACATTTTGATAATAATTTTTATATATTTAATTTTCAGAGCTTGTTTTTAATCCGAATATAACATATTTATATGTTTTTGGAATCAGCAAATGATGGAGAATAAGATAAACGTAAATTTGGATCGTTTTATAAATTTTTATTTTTTTTTTACAATTTTCAGATTTTTAATGACCAAAGTCATTAATTAATTTTTAAGCCACCAAGCTGAAATGCAATACCGAACCCCGGGCTTCGTGGAAGATTACTTGACCAAAATTTCAACCAATTTGGTTGAAAAATGAGGGCGTGACAGTGCCGCCTCAACTTTCACGAAAAGCCGGATATGACGTCATCAAAGACATTTATCAAAAAAATGAAAAAAACGTTCGGGGATTTCATACCCAGGAACTCTCATGTCAAATTTCATAAAGATCGGTCCAGTAGTTTAGTCTGAATCGCTCTACACACACACACACACACGCACAAACTTAGGAAGTCAATGGACAGTGACTTTAAGACTTGAAACTGTGAGAAGACGAACACTTCCAATCTCTTGACCAATTATGAACTTCGGCACTGTGACTATTCGTTTTGTCGGTAACATGTTCGCCACCCACGCGATCTGGCATCCATGTCGCGAGAACAACACGCGTTTGTCGTATCGGTTCGATAATGTCAATGCTATGTTTTGTATATGCTTCAGCTTTGATAACGGAAAATGTAGTTTTTGATTTTTTTTTAACATTGT
>NC_090249.1:5639710-5689710 GCF_037325665.1 Littorina saxatilis | reverse complement strand
ACCTCTGTTGTGGTGATGGCTCGGTGGATGATGGTGACGATGATAGACGTTCAGCCTCGTATGGAAGTGATCCTGTTCCTGGTTTGTCTGTCTGCTCGTCTGTCGGCCTACCAAGGAGTGTGTGCGCGTGTGTCCGCTCAGTCTGTACAACTCTAACTAATAGATCTACACTGTCATCTGTGTGTGTGTGGGGCCTTTGTGTACCGGTGCGTGGATGTGTTAGTTGGTTTGAGCCTGCGTTATTATGCGTAGTTCACTCGTTCTCTGTGCATGCACGTGTTTGTTTGTGCGTCCTTGAACTCATTGAAGCATACATAACCAGCTCTGTGTGTTCAATCTCCCCAAAAAGGACAGAAAACAAACCTAGTACACAGATTGTTTTCTCTGGAATATGAACAGGTCAGGCTGAAACATGGACGTGTACACGGCTCGTTTGACAGCCGAGGCTTGTTAACACAGTGTTCGTGTCGATATACACCCATGATTTACTGGAGATTTCCCTCTCTCCCTTGATATGCAGGTTAGTGTTCAGTAGTGAATTACTCATTCACTTCCTCCATACAAAGAGCTCTATACGGTTACAAAATAAAATAAAACGTATTGATGTATGTGTATGTGGGTTTTTTTTTTAATGTTTTTTTTTTGTTAGTATATACCTGTATGACACTCGGAAGAGCTCTTTGTACACAGGCAGTGAATAAGTAATTATATCTTTGATAATGATATTTTTTAACAATCAGATAATATATCACGTGCGTGTTTGTATCGTTTATGAAAACGTGTACGGTCTCTGCACACAGAAATGATGATTAAAGCCTGAACAAGATTGTGTCTTACTGCGTTAAATGATAAAACCTTGCAAGAGTGTTTGTGTAAGTGTGTGTTTGTTTGTGTCCGTGTGTGTGTGTGTGTGTGTGTGTGTGTGTGTGTGTGTGTTTGTGTGTTTGTTTGTGTCCGTGTGTGTGTGAGTATGTGCGCGTGTAAATACTTCGGTTTAGTCCATACTCGTTCTGCAAAGGTGTTCTTTCTCGCTTTATTCGCGCTCCGTAATTTCCTGTCCAAATTCAGTTCTCATGCACATCTGCTTTCACAAATCTCATGTCAAGGTGAAAAGAGCTAGTCGTGCTCAACGGGAAGCATTTCCCACAAGTTTTTCCTTGTATCGTCTTCTCGCCACCACTCCCACAACTCTTTATTCACCCAATCTACAAAACATGCATTCATGACAGAAAACATAGGTAAAAGGTGCCCTCCTTCCCAGATGTGAAGTCACGGTAGCTCAGTCCCAGGCTTTTTTTTTTTTTTTTTTTATTTTTTATTTTTTACCTCAGTTGCATGCAAGGCTGCTTCAACCCATCTTTTTTGCCTCTTTCGTCTTTTTTTTCTTCATTTATTTTTCATTTTTTGGGGGGGGCTCAGTCCCAGCCTTTGCACGGGATGAGATCATCCCTCCTCTGGGACACATACAAACATCAACAGCCTCTCTGCTTCCTGTGTAGAATGGGGATTGTTTGATGAATTGATTGAGCAGTTTGACACTATAGTGTCAGTTAAGAAATGAATTGATTGAGCAGTTTGACACTATATTGTCAGTTAAGAAATGAATTGATTGAGCAGTTTGACACTATAGTGTCAGTTAAGAAATGAATTGATTGAGCAGTTTGACACTATAGTGTCAGTTAAGAAATGAATTGATTGAGAAGTTTGACACTATAGTGTCAGTTAAGAAATGAATTGATTGAGCAGTTTGACACTATAGTGTCAGTTAAGAAATGAATTGATTGAGCAGTTTGACACTATAGTGTCAGTTAAGAAATGAATTGATTGAGCAGTTTGACACTATAGTGTCAGTTAAGAAATGAATTGATTGAGCAATTTGACACTATAGTGTCAGTTAAGAAATGAATTGATTGAGCAGTTTGACACTATAGTGTCAGTTAAGAAATGAATTGATTGAGCAGTTTGACACTATAGTGTCAGTTAATAAATGAATTGATTGAGCAGTTTGACACTATAGTGTCAGTTAGAATCTCAAACAGAATGAGGCAGAGCGATGTTCAGATATCAAATAACCAAAGGGAAGTAATCGCTCTTAATGCATACGACATGTGTAACAGAGTAAGCGAGAGTTGTACGGAACCTTTTCTCCTGGCACCTGAGAGAATAACAAGCATTGAAATGAACAAGCGACTTTCATCCTCAAGAAAGGATGATCACCGCAAGCTCATATGCTCATCATTCTCTAAGGCACTCCAACTAACTAACTTTTTTGAGGATGAAAGTCGCTTGTTCATTTCAATGCTTGTTATTCTCTCAGGTTCCAGGAGAAAAGGTTCCGTACAACTCTTGCTTACTCTATTACACATGTCGTATGCATTAAGAACTAGAGTTTCAGTTAAGAAATGAATTCATCACAGATGCCCACTATCTGCACAAAACTCTCTGGCTGTTGATTTTCAGCTAGAGTCCAAGTGGTGCGGTCGTCTTGTCACGCGGTATGGCTGAATCGCTTACACGGACAGGACTGTGGCTTTTAACGACGGTACTGGTAGGAAGGGGGTTGGATCGGGGGGGGGGGGGGGGGGGGGGGGGGGAGCGCCGGGGCATGTCTCCAAGACCTGTCTATGAAAATATGACTAATATTGATCGTAGATCACAGCAGGAATGTCTGTCAGACCGGCATGTACTGGAATATATTCCCATACATGGTCATTGTTTACTTCAAACCGTTGAATGAAAGAAATCTCAATGTGACCGTGGCTTCACTCCAAACAGTGTGCTAACAAGAGCTGTACGAACGCCTCCATGCAGAGTTGGGGAACTGTGACTTAGTCATTTATTGGTAAGTGATTTTGTTATTCAGTTGTATTCCTTTATCAAACAATCAATTTATCAATCGATCAATCAATCAATCATGTAAGCAATTAGTCAGTCATAAAACGTTTTAGACCTCATCAAACGGACGCTTGTTTCAGAACAAGCAACAAAATCGACCACGATTGTCATTATTTGTTGCTTTCTTAACTTTTTGATTTGTCCCTTTTGATTTGACCCTTTATAAATGGTAGCATTCAATGAAGCTGTTGCAATGTATTCAACTTTGCGGAGTGAACCGAAGATGTGTGTTAAAACTCCGTATCGATAGTTTTGACTTCGAGATTCGATTCGTTCCGTAAGCCTTATTTTAATTTTCAAGGGACATAACTTCCTAGCGGACTGTTGGCGTAATCCAGATTTTATTTATGTATTTCCTAATACAACAATAAAAGGATAAACAATAGGAACACGAACTCAAGCAAATGCGTATATAACGTGACCCAGTAGTCGGACGTAACGATAGTACGCTACACAATAGCCTAGACAAAGTCAAAAACGAATAAAACGAATTAAGAGTAAGAATATATGGGACTCTTTCGAGAGAGTGATTGTTATGATATGGAACAAATAGTATTACATTTTACCGATTTGTTTCAGCAAAGAACACCGTCAAGATGTCACTACCTGGTGAAATTAAAATAACAAAAATTAAATCAAAATCGAAAAACATCGAGACCATCCAATAAGCTGAACTTGTTGTTCAAATGTCACTTGGGCGAAAGTCTTAATTCGCCACTGCAATGAAAATATGTAAGCCAATAAATGACACACAAACAAATAAAATGGTGACGATTTACCCTTTTTTTCTCTACCTCTCAGTACAGTGGAACCTGCCCCGGTGACCACCTCTCGACCACGACCACCTGCATATTAAGGCCACCCAAAAGGATTCCCGATTACTTTGTTCCTCTCTAACTCTCACCTTTCCATGGCGACCACCTGTCCATAATGACCATCATTGGTCGGTCACTTCGGTGATCGTTATAGGCAGGTTCGAAAGTATTTCTCTCGTTCTTCCCTCCCTCCCTTAACCACCCACCCCTCCGTCCCCCTTTTCTTCGCTGGTCATCCTGGGTCAGGAGAAATGCCAGTTTTTCCAAGCCTTTATAAACGACCTTGGGGTGGACAGAGTAATCACACAAGAAAAAGAACAAATCGCGTAAGGCGAAAATACTACATTTAGTCAAGCTGTGGAACTCACAGAATGAAACTGAACGCACTGCATTTTGTAACAATGACCGTAGTCCGCCGCTCGTGCAAAACAAAACGCAGTGAAACTGACGAGCCTGTTTAGCGCGGTGGTGGTTTCGCTGTGCTGCATATAGCGGCACGCTTTACTGCACCTCTCTTCGTTTGAACTTTCTGAACGTGTTTTTAATCCAAACATATTATATCTATATGTTTTTTGGAATCAGGAACCGACAAAGAATAAGATGTAATTGTTTTTAAATCGATTTCGGAAATTTTATTTTAATAATAATTTTTATATTTTTAATTTTCAGAGCTTGTTTTTAATCCAAATATAACATATTTATATGTTTTTGGAATCAGAAAATGATGAAGAATAAGATGAACGTAGTTTTGGATCGTTTTATAAAAATATAATTTTAATTACAATTTTCAGATTTTTAATGACCAAAGTCATTAATCAATTTGTAAGCCTCCAAGCTGAAATGCAATACCAAAGTCCGGCCTTCGTCGAAAATTGCTTTGCCAAAATTTCAATCAATTTGATTGAAAAATGAGGGTGTGACAGTGCCGCCTCAACTTTTACAAAAAGCCGGATATGACGTCATCCATATTTATCCAAAACATGAAAAAAACGTCTGGGGATATCATGCCCAGGAACTTTCATGTAAAATTTCATAAAGATCTACACACACACACGCACAGAGAGACAGACAGACAGACAGACAGTCAGACAGACAGACACACACACACACACACACACACACACACAAACACACACACACACGCACGCACGCACACACACACGTACATACACACACACACACACACACACACGCATACACCACGACCCTCGTCTCGATTCCCCCTCTATGTTAAAACATTTAGTCAAAACTTGACTAAATGTAAAAAGGCAGACAAGAAAAAGCAAGCTGAATTGGGGGTATGACAGAAGTGGACGCCGAGAGTGTTTTTATACGACGACCGAGAGAGAGAGACAGAGACAGAGAGACAGAGAGCGACAGAGACAGAGACAGAGACAGAGACAGACAGAGAGAGAGAGAGAGACAGAGAGACAGAGAGAGACAGACAGACAGACAGACAGACAGACAGAGACAGAGACAGACAGATGTCAAACCAATGCTTATTTTATGAAGGTGTATTATCAGGTGTATTATCAGAACAACATTATTATGCATTATTGTATGATGATGATGCAACTGGGAGGAAGAATCCGTGTGTGAGCGCGAGTGCGTGCGCGCTTTTATGCGTGTGCGTTTGTGTGTGTGGCAGAGAGAGACAGGGAGAGAGAGGGAGTGAGAGAAAGAGAGAGAGAGAGAGAGAGAGAGAGTGTGTGTGTGTGTGTCTGTCTGTTTGTGTGCGTGTGTGATTGCAAAGATGGTTATGTATATTTCCTCTGTAAATTATATCCCCTTTGTCTAAAGGGCTTTTAAAGCTGAGGACAATAAACTCTTAACGCGTAAAAAAAGCGTCCGTCTCTCTCTCTCTCTCTCTCTCTCTCTCTCTCTCTCTCTCTCTCTCTCTCTCTCTCTCTCTCTCTCTCTCTCTCTCTCTCTCTCTCTCTCTTTCTAAATGTAGTGCATCGCTTTATGCTAGCCTTCAAATAAATTGCACAAAAATACAAAAATGAAATGCAAAAATGCAAAAAAAGAATACGAAGAACGAAATGGAAGAAGATTTCAAAATGGCGTAAAACTGTCCGCAGTGCAGTAAAAAAAAATTCACGCACAAAAAAAGTTAAATCGCAGGATAAAATCTTAAGTGCCGGGTAACCACTAGACGCGACATGAACTTGTAACATCCCATCCCCCCTCAGCCCCTACCCCACTCCCTCCTGTCCTAAGGTAATCTCTACCTCCCCCCCCCCCCCCATCCCCTTCACCTAATCTCTGCACCGCTGTATCTCGCCCCAAAATCGTTCCGGTGTAACACGAGAAAATTACTCCCACGAGATTTTTACTCCGGAGTAAAAATGTCGTGGGAAAATTGTACTCCCTTCACGAAAAACTTACTCCCCCATAACACGAGAAAATTACTCCCCACGACAGGTGTGTTCCGAGTCACATTTCGGTCGAAAATGTTACTCCCCTGACGAATAAATAAGGAATAAATTATTCCACCCTAACACGAGCAATTTACTGCCCACGCCAGGTGTACGCAACCTTTACTCCCCTGTCCCCTGTTAGTCTTGGTGGTGGAAGGGGTGGAGGGAGGGTAGCGCGACATTTGTTTGCGCGAGATCACGTATTGGCATTATCCCTTCGCCCGCATCTCATTTTCGCGTACAATATTTTTACTGGAAGTAAAAAAATTGAGGAGTCAAAATTTCGTGGAGGGAGTAATTTTTTCGTGCCTTGGGGAGTTCTTTTCTCGTACGAAAGGTGTACTCGGAGTAAGAATTTCGTACGAAATTTTTACTCCGGAGTAAATATTTTGTGGAGTAAGAATTTCGTGTTATACCGGTCACGACCTAACTTTATACTCCCCAGACAGTATTACGGGGAGTTCAAGTTTTCGTTTTACCCAAAATGGTTTGAAAGCCAATGAATGCTTTGCAGTCACAAGAAAAAGTAACTGAGATTTTGTTTGCGTTTTGGTAGTGCTCAGTTGGTGAAAAACATCACGCGTTTGTGAGTGTGTCTCTAGTGTTGCTCTCTCCAAATCAATATTTAATTCACTTTATTATCTCCAGCATGAGAAACTACAGTGCTGGTGCAAAAAAAGGCAGACAAAATACTACAACATTATTAACATTTAGATACATGCACTCACTAATACAATTATTGTCTGGTTGAAACAGCCAGGGAAACAGACGGCGTCAATAAGATCAATCAATCAATCAATATGAGGCTTATATCGCGCGTATTCCGTGGGTACAGTTCTAAGCGCAGGGATTTTTTTTATGCAATTTATATCGCGCACATATTCAAGGCGCAGGGATTTATTTATGCCGTGTGAGATGGATTTTTTTTACACAATACATCACGCATTCACATCGGCCAGCAGATCGCAGCCATTTCGGCGCATATCCTACTTTTCACGGCCTATTATTCCAAGTCAAACGGGTATTTTGGTGGACATTTTTTATCTATGCCTATACAATTTTGCCAGGAAAGACCCTTTTGTCAATCGTGGGATCTTTAACGTGCACACCCCAATGTAGTGTACAACGAAGGGACCTCGGTTTTTCGTCTCATCCGAAAGACTAGCACTTGAACACACCACCTAGGTTAGGAAAGGGGGGAGAAAATTGCTAACGCCCTGACCCAGGGTCGAACTCGCAACCTCTCGCTTCCGAGCGCAAGTGCGTTACCACTCGTCCACCCAGTCCTATAAGACAATAAAGAGCAATACCGACGTATCTAGGTGGATCGTTAGGTCAATGCGACTGAGCAGGTCATAATGTTAACGTGGTAATGAATTCAAACAAACGACCATAATTATTCAGGTCCTGTGACCTGTTATTGCAACAAGCAAAAAGCATTTTACGGAAACAAATTATGAAGACCATTCATCCCGATGGCTTGCTCAACTAAACTTCCAGATGTACACCTGTCTAAACGTTGACTGAGGAAAAAGAACAACATCTATGTTTACCCAGCCAAAACCTGTCGACCCTATTCATTCATTATTTGTCTATTTCTCAGTGTTTACTTTAAAAATACCAATAAAAAATACAAAAAATAACGCCAAACAAAGCTTCACCCGGTCTACCAAACTCAACTGTAACGCGCGTTACTGACGTAACACACACTTCCTCTTGGATTTGTTCGTTCTTTCTTTCTTTCCTTCCTTCATTATTTTGTCTTTCCCTCCTTCTTCCTTTCTCTCATTCTTTCTTTTTCCTTTCTTTCTCTAGCCAAATGTGTATCTCATGTGACTCTGTAGCTTTCTCGACGCCTTCAAAATACCTGTACACCTGTGTCGACTCTGAGCGGCGATTCCCCCAGCGTCATTCGCGGACTCATACAAACGTGTGTGGGTGTAAAACGGGACAAGAAAGAGTTGCTCTCGAGAAACGAAAGTTGACAGAGTTGTGAAGTCGCCTGTTTCTCCAGAAATCTTGAGATCTATACGTATAGCTTGCTACACTGATCTTCGCGTGAGTCAACGTTTGCTGATAGTCGGCGGGCGTTACTAGTATACACTTTGCATCTACGAAGTGTGTCTTTTTCAAGTGAAATCTGTTTGGTGAGTATGTATCTCTTTCTGTCAAACATGTTGTGTGTTTCAGTAAACATGTCCCTTTCGAAAACACTTATGACTAGGACCTTTCATTCACGTTTGATGAAAGCTTGCCGGATTGGATTTTTATTTTTTTTTATTTTTAGCCAAAGCCATGTCGGTGGTATCGACGCTATACGCTCTTACTCGTATTGTAATCGTGATGTAGCGATAAAAAATACGACATTTCTGACACACAAAAAGAGAAGAATGTGAAGGGGAAAAAATGACAGAAAGTTTTTTGTTGTTCTGAGCCATTCTTTCGTGTGCGTGGTTCTCGTTATTCAATGTTCTTAGCTGTTTCAGTCAGTGTTGCGATTCATTTAGAAGTCATCATACCTTTTATTAACATACCTGGCACTGAAAACCAATGACAGAACTGTTGTGATGATCATTTCGCATAATGCTCTGTTCTCGTGTTTTTGAGCCATATTTAGAACTGATAAGAGTTGATGTAGCCCGTGCAGTATGAATACAGCTTGCTCCTGTTGCTGTTCTTGTTTGGCTTCTTCTTCTTCTTCTTAATCCTGCTGCTGCTGCTACTGCTGCTATAGTTATCAGTTTTGACTTTATGAAACAATATAAAGCCTCACGTCCTCAAAATTAATGTATAGCTGAGTCGTAGAAGTCCAATGTAAACAAAGGTGCTTTTGCGGGCACACTGTGTTTTTCGTTGAATTTACTTCGTTGAAACATTATACCTGCTCTTTTGTTAGCGTATGACGTTCGGCGTCACGCAAGCGAGCTAAGAACTCGGTCCTGTCAACCGTAACATTTGAACTTGGGTTCGTGTGTTAAGTTAATTGTTATTGAACGGATTACAAATGACGATTTTGATCTCTCAAAACACACGGTGAGAAACTCCCTATTTCTGCTACTTAGCTCACTAACTAGTGTAGATTGCCACTAGAGGCTAGTGTTCAATATTTTAGTTTTAAATACACGCGAGTAAAAAACAAATCAGACGCAAGAGAGATTGTGATGTAAGCAATGTGCCATTTTGTCTCTACCACTGACGGTCAAATGAGAATATAGGCTATTTGCCTCACAGGAAAAAGATTTTTTGTTTTCATTAACTGGCGCTAGTTGAAATAACTGAAACTGCCACCATGCAGTCCATGTTCGACTTTCACCGACAGACGTACGCTGTGTGTTGTTTCTGGGATAAGTGACAACAGAAAACGCGATTAAAAGAGCCAATAGATGCTTGCCTGGGTTTTTTTACCATGTGACCTCATTTCCATATTGCAGATCTCGCCTTATCGTTTACAGTGATATTTTTTATCGTCGGGTTTAAAATATATAGGGACTCAAATCAGTTTTTGCGTCTTATTTTCCCTGCCTCCCATCTAGCCAACATGTTTTCCTATGCCATCATTACTTACAGACGTGCGTGTGCAAATACAAATGACAGAATTTTATATCCAACTTTCCGTTTATATAAAATTTGTCAACATCTTGAGCTTTGATGTTCGTGAAAGTGACATGTTATAGGTATATTCACTAAGGTAGAATGAATGTGTGAAACAGCTCAAACTGACCCCAAAAATAGGACACACTGCAGTCAAATCACACATCGTACGTCATTCAAAGCAACACGGCTGAGCGAAAATCTCCAAATAAACTGGCTAATTTGCAGACCACGTGTTGTACGAGGAGGGTTTACCAAGACGGGTAGAATCGTCCTTTTCCGGATGTAGTTGCTGCCTGGTCTCGGTGCGACAAAGGAGTTTATCGCCTCTCGGCGTCTTCTGCCAACAGTCTCGGAGTCCCAAACTTGACAGCGCGCATTTTAAAACGATGTTTGAACAGGGCAGCCTGTATCTATTTTGGGGGTGAAGGGGTTGAGGACTTTGAGTTTCTTCGGGCAAAGTTGTTACTAAAAATATTTGTCTAACTCGAGTGGCCGTTTAATTGAAAATTGGATATGCCTGGTTGGAGTGAAACGGCTACGGTTTGTTGTTAGTCATTTTTCCTTGAATACTTTGGTGGTTGGAAGTGCATACAGTGTTCTAGGCGATCACTGGACCGCCAACTAGCTCTCTCTCCGCTCTTTCTCTCTATTACGAGGTAGCGCCTCTCGCATTTAGGAACCTACGCTTACATGGCCTTTCAGAAATCAGGGGGATGTCATATCCGGTGTCGATTGTAAACATGGACGCAGTTGCCGAGGTAAGTTCTGAAAATGTTAAAATAAACTCAGCAAAAGTGCATATGGAACATGTTTTTCGATGAGTTTTGTTAAGTTTAGTTTGGAGTTTCGGAAAATCCAGTTCATTGTCACCTCCCATTGTCACAAATAACTGGAGCGTGCTTTCTTTTCACTGTCTTCGAATCGCTGGCTTTTCAAACCGGACGTCACGCGCCCCTGAAAGTCGCGAGTCTTAACTTGCCTCGAAGGGTCACGTGACGAGTTGGCGGTCCAGGCTATTTGGTCTATGACTTGGCCAAGACTTCGCCACGGTGTCGTTGGGTTTTTTAAACCAAAAACTCAGTGCCAAAGCTTCGTGCAGCCAGCTTCGTAAAGATGACTTCGCGAAGGCGACTTCACACAATTAATTTGAGGCTTGAGGCGGAACCCACGAAAAGGAACATACGTATCTCCATAAGTTGAAGCTCATATTCACACTTTGATGTAAAACTCTTCAACTGAGATATGGGTGTGGGGGATGGGGCAGTGTTGTAGCGATGTCGGTAGCGGGGGATGTTTGCCTGGACACATCTCGACCCCGTGGCAACACCGTGTCCCCCGTGTCCTGAATTAATCGTGATAAAACAACGCCACAACGATAGCACAGTAAGCAGAGAGAGAGAGAGAGAGAGAGAGAGAGAGAGAGAGAGAGAGAGAGAGAGAGAGAGACACACACACACACACACACACACACACACACACACACACACAGAAAGACAGACAGACAGATAGAGACGGAGAGAGGGGGGGGGGGGTGAGCGGAAGGTAAATATAAAGAGAGGAGATAGAGAGAGAGATAGAGAGAGAGACCTGGTGAAACCGTCCCCTGTTTTTCCCCCTTCTCTTCCATTTGCTCAACTTCTGTGTCCATCTTGGTACAGTCGAAAAGAATGCAGTTATCAATTGTGGCAGCGCATTAATAAGCGAAGGTGGCATTTCTGGGTGTAATATCTTTATCTGCTTTGTCGCATAAATTTATTCTTTTGGATTATTCTGTCACTTCATTGCGGGGGTCCAGATTTACATATTAAAATATTCTTCATACTCACGATGGAGGATTCTCAACTATTTAAGCATCTGCACTAGATAATTAACGCACGTGACAATGCATTGATCAATCAGGGTTTGAATAATACGGTGGCGTTCCTCCGTTCTGTGAGCAAGCATACCAATTACTTGGATTTTAATCTGTCACTTTATAAATGTGGACCTGAACGCACAAAACAAAGCAGTCAAATACCTGTCACATTAAAGTAACGCACATAAGAAGGCAGTCAAATACCTGTCACATTAAAGTAACGCACATAAGAAAGCAGTCAAATACCTGTCACATTAAAGTAACGCACATAAGAAAGCAGTCAAATACCTGTCACATTAAAGTAACGCACATAAGAAGGCAGTCAAATACCTGTCACATTAAAGTAACGCACATAAGAAAGCAGTCAAATACCTGTCACATTAAAGTAACGCACATAAGAAAGAAGTCAAATACCTGTCACATTAAAGTAACGCACATAAGAAGGCAGTCAAATACCTGTCACATTAAAGTAACGCACATAAGAAGGCAGTCAAATACCTGTCACATTAAAGTAACGCACATAAGAAAGCAGTCAAATACCTGTCACATTAAAGTAACGCACATAAGAAAGCAGTCAAATACCTGTCACATTAAAGTAACGCACATAAGAAGGCAGTCAAATACCTGTCACATTAAAGTAACGCACATAAGAAGGCAGTCAAATACCTGTCACATTAAAGTAACGCACATAAGAAAACAGTCAAATACCTGTCACATTAAAGTAACGCACATAAGAAGGCAGTCAAATACCTGTCACATTAAAGTAACGCACATAAGAAGGCAGTCAAATACCTGTTACATTAAAGTAACGCACATAAGAAGGCAGTCAAATACCTGTCACATTAAAGTAACGCACATAAGAAGGCAGTCAAATACCTGTTACATTAAAGTAACGCACATAAGAAGGCAGTCAAATACCTGTCACATTAAAGTAACGCACATAAGAAGGCAGTCAAATACCTGTTACATTAAAGTAACGCACATAAGAAGGAAGTCAAATACCTGTCACATTAAAGTAACGCACATAAGAAGGCAGTCAAATACCTGTCACATTAAAGTAACGCACATAAGAAGGCAGTCAAATACCTGTCACATTAAAGTAACGCACATAAGAAGGAAGTCAAATACCTGTCACATTAAAGTAACGCACATAAGAAAACAGTCAAATACCTGTCACATTAAAGTAACGCACATAAGAAGGCAGTCAAATACCTGTCACATTAAAGTAACGCACATAAGAAGGCAGTCAAATACCTGTTACATTAAAGTAACGCACATAAGAAGGCAGTCAAATACCTGTCACATTAAAGTAACGCACATAAGAAGGCAGTCAAATACCTGTTACATTAAAGTAACGCACATAAGAAGGCAGTCAAATACCTGTCACATTAAAGTAACGCACATAAGAAGGCAGTCAAATACCTGTCACATTAAAGTAACGCACATAAGAAGGCAGTCAAATACCTGTCACATTAAAGTAACGCACATAAGAAGGCAGTCAAATACCTGTTACATTAAAGTAACGCACATAAGAAGGAAGTCAAATACCTGTCACATTAAAGTAACGCACATAAGAAGGCAGTCAAATACCTGTTACATTAAAGTAACGCACATAAGAAAACAGTCAAATACCTGTCACATTAAAGTAACGCACATAAGAAAACAGTCAAATACCTGTCACATTAAAGTAACGCACATAAGAAAGCAGTCAAATACCTGTCACATTAAAGTAACGCACATTAAACAAGAAGAGCAAACGCTCGATCGAGTCACTTTCGCAGTTCTGAATATTATATGAGGCATCAGATGGACAGGAAGAAATTGCTATTCACAACACAATGAGTCACGTTCACATACAATTTGAGCCCGGTCACTTTTATAGTTTCCGAGAAAAGCCCAACGTTAAGTTGTGTGTTGCCGAACAGAAAAGGCTAGTTATCTCCCTTGTTTTTCTGATAACGTTCGTAAAAGGCTACAGATGTAAATACTTTGATGTAAAGAATAATCCTACAAAGTTTCAATCACATCCGATGAACTTTGTCAAAGATATAAAATGTCTAATTTTTCCTTTGACGCTGACCTATGACCTTGAAAAAGGTCAAAGGTCAACGAAACCATCGTTAAAGTGTAGAGGTCATTGGAGGTCACGACTAAACAAAATATGAGCCCGATCGCTTTGATAGTTTCCGAGAAAAGATATAAAATGTCTAATTTTTCCTTTGACGCTGACCTGTGACCTTGAAAAAGGTCAAAGGTCAACGAAACCATCGTTAAAGTGTAGAGGTCATTGGAGGTCACGACTAAACAAAATATGAGCCCGATCGCTTTGATAGTTTCCGAGAAAAGTCCAACGTTAAGGTGGTGTCTACGGACGGCCGGCCGGACAGACTAACACTGACCGATTACATAGAGTCACTTTTTCTCAAGTGACTCAAAAAAATTGAATTAATTTGTATTTTTTCTGGTTGTATATCGATACATATCAATTTCATGACCAAAATTCTCGCCTAGCGAAGCAGTCATAGTGTTGCTTTTTGGTATGTGACCAAGTGGCGAGATGGCCTTATCCCGTGTGAAAGCCTATGGCCAGATCTGCGATATGGTGAGATGAACTGTTATCCGGGGAAGGGGGTCATTCTGATAATCATCGGACCACGTTATCGCTCATGGTCTCTCTGACAGGATGTATAATTACTGCGCGGAATCTATCAACACAAGAATACAGAGTTATCTCCCAACTGAGACGAAAGTGATTGCAGATTGGCCGACTTCGACAGTGATCTCCGTTCTGTTCTTCACAGTTATGATAAAGACATCGTTCTGAGGTTAAAACAAGTCGAAATGTTGAGACTGCTGTGGGAAGGAGACCGTGATTTTGTTGCATCACTCCCAACTGGTTACGGAAAAAAGTATCGTCTGCTTCGTAGCCAAAGTTGATTATCACGTGACACTTTTGCCATATTTAGAGTTGTTTGCACAGTAAATACAGCCGCGAAAGATAGCTCGCTTGAAACTGTCTTACATATCAATTCCTTTGTAATTTAAACATTACACAACACCATGAAAAATCATTATCGACGATCGCGAATCTGCTTATATCAATAACACATTACGAAAAGCTCTAAATATGTTTTTTTTTAAATCGATTTCTTACCCACAGAAAGAAAACCAAGGGATAAATGAGACCCGAAAGGAAGTACCTCATTTTGACCTGAGTTCAGGATGGGGAATGAGTGTGCTTTTCAACGACGAGACGCGTCTGTCATAGAATGATGTCAACATTCCTCTCTGTAAATGTATTGTGGCGATAGAATCAATTTAGCTGATCCTGCATATCATTACCGACGAGCATTTTAAAGGAACAGCCACGCAACCATCCCGCCGAGACAATGTGTTTATGCCAAGGAGCTCTCTATCTCTGATACAGCACTCCTTGGTTTATGCAGTTATGGTGGAACCCCCAGGGCGGGGATGTAGCTCAGTCGGTAGCGCGCTGGATTTGTATCCAGTTGGCCGCTGTCAGCGTGAGTTCGTCCCCACGTTCGGCGAGAGATTTATTTCTCAGAGTCAACTTTCTGTGCAGACTCTCCTCGGTGTCCGAACACCCCCGTGTGTACACGCAAGCACAAGACCAAGTGCGCACGAAAAAGATCCTGTAATCCATGTCCGAGTTCGGTGGGTTATAGGTAAAGGTAAAGGTATTCCCATAACCATCTGGTCGTAGGGGAGAGAGATGTTAGAGATCTCCACTTTCAAGTCTGGGGGCCAGCTTTTTATGAGGGCGGTGCCCATCTCCTCTCCCTCGCTGCCTTTGCCTTCCCCGGCCCTGAATAGGGTCAGGTACCCATTTCCAGCTGGGTGGACTGGAGAGCGCTCGGAAAAATCGGGTATTTGTATTTGTCCCCGAGTGGGGGACGAACCACGACCTCCAGCGTGAGAGGCAAGCGCTCTAACCACTGCGCCACTCCGCTCTCGGTGGGTTATAGAAACACGAAACTACCCAGCATGCTTCCCCCGAAAGCGGCGTATGGCTGCCTAAATGGCGGGGTAAAAACGGTCATACACGTAAAAGCCGTGGGAGTTTCAGCCCATGAACGAACAAACAAACAGTGGAACCCCTCTTTTAAGACAACCCCCCTTTTAAGACTAACTCCCCTTTAATGCCTTGGTTTCTCTGTTCATGCACTCTGTTAATTAACCTTCATTTTAAGACTCCCTCCTCCCCCGAAAGCGGCGTATAGCTGCTTAAATGGCGGGGTAAAAACGGTCATGTACACGTAAAAGCCGTGGGAGTTTCATCCCATAAACGAAACAAACAAAGACTCCCTCCCTTTCAAATACCTGATATTGTCATATATATATATTTGGAGGTTTTAAAACAGAATTTTGCTTTAGGGCAGACAATAATAAATTTAAAATCAGAATTGCGCGTTTGCATAATTTGTGTGCATGCCATTATATAAAGACACACTCCTTAATTCCCGTGTTTGACTCGCCGATTCAGATCTGGCAAGGCTTTTACACGGGATAAGACATTCCTTCCATATGGACAATTACCAGAAATAAACACCTTCACTGTTTTCTGCGTCACGCTGAATTTATTGTTCAAAAATGGATTTCTTAAACACCCTCTTCAAGTGGCATTAATTTACTAAATCAATTCATTCAAAATATCATCCACTGTGCACAGAGATCTGTTTATTTTTGGTATGTGACCAAGTGGAGTTGTAACCCATGTAAACGTCTGGCCAGATCTGAGACTGAGAGTCAAACAGTTTACACGGGAAAGAGTGGGCCTTTAAATTGTATTTTGCTTGGGTCAGTCTGCACCGCCAAGGTCAGATAACACTTCTCTGCGGTCATCTACAGCTGACCACGGACACAGTTTGTCTTTTTTCTTCGCACAGGTAGCCATTGTTGCCTAACAGTCACCTAAGCAGGTAAACAGCATAAAACGTGCTGTAAACACCTTTTCCCACACCGCTACAAGACACCTGGCCAAACACTGTTATACACCTGTACAGACGTGTTTCCGGCTGCTTACCTTTCATACTTACCTGGCCCCAGAACCTCCTTTCACAACTTTCTTCTGTTGATTCTCAAAACCTTTTGTTGGTCTGCAAGGAGGTTATAATGACACCGGTTTGGTGTGGTGTGGGGTTGGGTGTGGGGCATGCGGTTTCCTATAATCCTTATTGGTTTAAACGGTGTTTATTCAGTTTCATAAATACACCGCCTAATTGTATATGCGTTTAGTCGCAATAAGGTTTAGGAAGCGCCTTTGTTCTACCCCAACCCCGCCCCCATTCTAACCCTGTTGTCCCAGCTAACATAATAATTCATATCGTGTTTTGCTTTTCAACTGGGAGTTTTTCATTCTTCCGTCGCGAGAGGCTGTTTTGAAATGGAGGAGGGTGTTGGGTGCGTTATGATTATGTTTGTACAGCCGGCTTAGTAATTGGCACTGTGTCTACAGTTTTGTTACATGATACAGTATGCCCGAATGCTTCGCGCTTGTTGTTGAATGGAAAGGTACTGAGGTCATGTAATGTGGGCTGGGTGGGGGGACTCTGTGTGTGTGTGTGTGTGTGTGTGTGTGTGTGTGTGTGTATCTGTGTGTGTATCTGTGTGTGTTTGTGCGTGTGTGTGTGTGTGTGTGTGTCTGCTTGTCTGTATGCATGTGTGAGCATAATTACGTGTTTATATATGTGTGTGTGTGTGTGTGTTTGTGTGTGTGTGTGTGTGTGTGTGTGTGTCTGTGTGTGTGTGTGTGTTTGTGTGTGTGTGTGTGTGTCTGCTTGTCTGCTTGTCTGTATGCATGTGTGAGCATAATTACGTGTTTATATATGTGTGTGTGTGTGTGTGTGTACGTGTGTGTGTGTGTGTACGTGTGTGTGTGTGTGTGAGTGGGATGGGTGTGTGTATATACGCGCTTTTCTGTCTGTCTATCCGTATCTGTCTGTGTGTCTGTCTGCATCAGAACGTGTCAATGTTTGTGTGTCTAAGAATGAATACGTGCGTGTGAATAGCAGGGCGGTTGTAGTACCGAGTCACCATAGATTCAATGACGGCCAGTGTTAGTGTATCTAAAGAAGAAAGACCCACTTTTATCAGTATAGTGTTGCAGATTTTCGTGACTTGCAGATAACACTAACAAAAGCACTGAGACCTTCTCAAGCATATCCAATACCTTTCTAAACAGAACGAGGCTGTTCCGTAATGCGCAGTGTTAGTAGAGTAGTGTCTGCACACTGTAGGCTTTGAGAGCTGGCGCCCGGTCAGAATAACTGACATAGGCTACTGCAAGAAAGAAGCATGCGACAACCTGAAAGGCCTGTACAGTGCTGGCAAAACAAACTTTTCTGTCAGCCTTTTCTGTTTTGTTAACGTTGTACTGATGTACCCTGTAGATGGGCTACACCATCAGTTCATTTTCAAAGTCACGTGGAAGTTTTGGGTTTGAACAGAATTTTATTCAAAATAACTAATAGGAAACAATTCTTAATTGGTAATAAGGACACCAACTCTGAGAGGTATTTGTAACGATGGCACCGTGTTCTGATAGTTCAAAAGATTTAAAGGTCCTTGCATACGACAGCTATGTACATATATTTTTGACACCCCCCCCCCCCCAAGTCAATTATATCATAGCCAATAAACCATTAGCAGATATTTTGTTGTATGGTATTCTTACTTAGGAAAGGTTGGAAAGAAATGTCAATGGTTCACAAACGGTGATGCGGCGTTCTTACTAACGAACCTTATCGAGCTCATGACTGATCTAGCAGCAAAACCAACAACAGCCGATATGCTTCTTTTCCTCAAACAATTCTTTTTTTTTAAAGAATTAAAGATGCAAATCTCCGTCTGTGCTGAGGTACAATCGTACGCATTAAAACTACAAGTGATCACAATCGGTACATACGCTATGGGGCGGGGATGTAGCTCAGTCGGTAGCGCGCTGGATTTGTATCCAGTTGGCCGCTGTCAGCGTGAGTTCGTCCCCACTTTCGGCGAGAGATTTATTTCTCAGAGTCAACTTTGTGTGCAGACTCTCCTCGGTGTCCGAACACCCCCCGTGTCAGTGTACACGCAAGCACAAGACCAAGTGCGCACGAAAAAGATCCTGTAATCCATGTCAGAGTTCGGTGGGTTATAGAAACACGAAAATACCTAGCATGCTTCCTTCGAAAACGGCGTATGGCTGCCTAAATGGCGGGGTAAAAAACGGTCATACACGTAAAATTCCACTCGTGCAAAAAAACCCGAGTGTACGTGGGAGTTTCAGCCCACGAACGCAGAAGAAGAAGAAGAAGGTACATACGCTATAACACTCAGGGACGAAATTGCAAAACTTCGGCGAAGACTGGGGTGAAGATATATTTGGGCGAAGTAGTAAAAACGTTGGGGTGAAGTTGCGATGCTGTGTCGAAGAGGTAAACATATTGGGGCGAAGTAGTTCAAACCTTTGGGGCGAAAGATAAATGGGGCAAAGTGGATTAAAAGTATTGAGCGAACATGTTTGGTTTTCTAGCTTGTTTGATCTATCGTTTGTTAGTCCTTGAAAAAAAACCCTCTTTTTTTCTTGCTTGATCTATCGTTTGTTCCTCTGTAAAAAAAAGATACCTTAACATGTTTGTTTTTTGTAGTCTGCTTGATCTATCGTTTGTTTCCCCTTTAAAAAAAAGAGACCTTATGTAGTTTTCTAGCTTGCTTGATCTATTGTTTGTTGACCCTTTAAAAAACCGTAACGCAGGGCCTGACTACCGGGGGGGTTATGGGGGTTGCGCAACCCCCCCCCCCCCCCCAGCCTAAACATGTACCTCACTTATTCAAAAAGTTTTTTTACTATTGTTTATTTTATGCCGTTTCATGCAAGGAGCGACCATTTTCCTATCTCAGAATATGACCTACCCATGACCTACCCCACAAGGGGCTCTGCCCCTTGACCCCGTCCTCCTGGACCACCACTTGCAACCCCCCCCCCCCCCCTCCTCTTAGCCTAGTCCGGCCCTGGTAACGTATTTGTTTAGCCTGCTTGATCTATCGTTTGTCAACCATTAAAAAGAAACCTTTTGATGTTCTAGCCTGCTTGATCTATTTTTTGTTTTCCCTAAAAAAAAAAGAGACATAAACAATGGCCACATCATTTGCAGGTCAAGGTCCTTTGTGGCATGAATTGCTGACTTTAAATCGTTTCTGTTAAACTCTTTCCTGTCACGGTTGTAATCAGAATTCTCTTTGCTGTCTTTGGGATGACACTAAATGACTTCTGCCGCTTTGATCTCTGGTATTTGTCATGCATTTTATGTTCAGTCATGTTGGCTTAGTGTCATATTGCCTTTATAATCCTTAATCTAATTTCCACAGGTGTTTCTGAACTGCATTTGTTTTCAAGTTTCGAATTTCTCTTTCTGATCCTGTCTGTCTATCTCTATATATGTCTGTATTGTCTGTCTGTTCCCTCTCTCTCTCTCTCTCTCTAAAATAAAGAATTGTCATTGTCATTGTCATTGTCATTGTCTCTCTCTCTCTCTCTCTCTCTCTCTCTCTCTCTCTCTCTCTCTCTCTCTCTCTCTCTCTCTCTCTCTCGCCTGTGTATGTATATCGGTGTTTGAATATGCGATTGTGATTCATTGTGATTCACTGTGTTCACACACACACACACACACACACCACACACCACACACACACACACACTCTCTCTCAGCCTCTCACACACACACACACACACACACACACACACACACACACACACACACATATATATCAGCGTACACGGGTAGAAACCGCGCATCAACTATACAAATAAAAAATAATTTCTGCACGGTTCGCTTCAAACCAAGACACCTCTTTCCCAACTCCACTGCACTCTTTACCTGGATCTTACCTGTGATTTTACCGCTCAAGTTATCAGGTGCTTCCAGGCGGGGGATAGATAGGGAGGGCAGCAAGTCCCGGACAAATTTCTGCTTTCAACATTTTTACTTTTGCGATTAAGAGTCCTGTCTGAATCAGTGATGTATCTGCCATACAATGTTCGGATGTGGATGGGAGCTTGGCGTGGGGAGGTGGGGGCGGGGGGGGTGGGGTGTTTAAGGGGGATACACGAAAAAGAGAGAGTGGGTGGGGGGGGGGGGGGGGTGGCGGGGGGTCGGGTGGAAAGTCGGGTTGGTCTTAAAACAGTGTGTCCAGTAGGGCGGCGCATTAGGGGGGGGGGGGGGTAGAGAGGGGGGATGCACAGATATAATAAATCGGGGGATGGATGGTTAGAGACTGGCTTGAAACTGACAAAACACAAAAACATAGAGAAGGAGGTTGGGAGTTGGATCAAACCGGTCTGGGCTTGGCTGGAAGAGAAAAAGTCAGAATTCTGGAGTTGAGTCCAGAGTATCAAGGCCTTATCCGAATCTGCAGAGAAAGTTTATGAAGATGCCGGCTCCTGGCAGACTGATTTATTATGGCTGTTACATGAAGGCATACAAAGTAGTCCCGTGCACGGCGTCACCGCACCAGCAAAACTCCAGGGAATGTTTCGTTCAGTCATATATATACCTTCTCTTTACTGCATCGTAACCCATGATTTGATACGTTCTGCTCACTTCTTCTTCCTCATTAACCGTCGACTCTTGTGCGGAATGCCGCTGTATTCTTGATTGATCCTTAAATTCATTTCTAATCAACGATGCTGCACTATCGCGCGCCGTCTTCGGTCTGATAGTCCCCTAGTGTCATTGGGTTAAGACAGACTGGCTGACAGGCAGACAAGCTGGACGACAGACACACAGGCAGACAAGCTGGACGACAGACACACAGACAGACAAGCTGGACGACAGACACACAGGCAGACAATACAGGGGACTGTACTCCGACACTTAAACGAACAGACATCAACACGTTCGATTTCGGTACTAAAGTCAAACTGAAAGAAACAAATGTTGTTGTTGTCGGTAGGTGGTGGTGTTGCTGTTGCTGTTGTTGTTGTTAATGTTGTTGTTGTTGTTAGGTTTTGTGATTTTTGTTTGTGTATGTGTTTTGCCTCTTAAAACCAAATCCTTGCCATTGGACCCCTAGACAATTTCCAATTTCTCCCCTGTTTGACATTCACCCCTAAAAAAAACCACCTGTAACCCTCGACCCCGGCTTCATAACTATCATTTCATCCAGAAGTGCTGACACTCTGTGTCACTATCTGTGGCCATGTCGGCTTCTGAAACTAATGACACGTTACATAATATGATTGAGTAATGGTCGAGTGGACGTCATTACAGCACGCACCTGGTTACCGTTACTGATTTGAGTCACGTGGGTGTCACTTTGAGTACCTGCCCCTGCAACGTCTGTTTTGAGTCTCTGTCTGTCTGTCTGTTTGTTTCCTTCTCGCCTTTCTGTCTCCATATCTATGTCTGTCTCTCTCTCATAAACAATTTTTTTCTTTATATTTGATTTCGATTACGTAATTCCACTGGCGTCTTTTGCATGCTTCAGAGGGGTTTACCCTTAAATGTCCCGTGTGTGTGTGTGTGTATGTGTGTGTGTGTGTGTGTGTGTGTGTGTCAGTGTGTGTGTGTGTGTGTGTGTGTGCCTGTGTGTCTGTGGTGGTTGTCAAAACAACTTGGCCACACATTTTTTGGCTTTGCCTCTTACTTCTTCTTCCGGCTTTGCACGTTTTGCTCAGATTGTTGTTCTTTTTGCGTGATATTTTGGACAGTTGGCTATCAGTAATAGGGTCGACGGCATAGAATAAGGTCGTTCGGCGGGTTACCGTTTCCTTACCTTACCTCTGTCTGGCATCATACGGCAGACAGCAACTTGAAGTTTTACCCCTTCATTTTTCGGAAACATTTGAACGCGGGCGTTTCTTTCCAGAAACTGTCCGGAGCATTTAGTAAGACAATCGTGAAGCAAAAGAAAACGACCCTCGTTTCGATTCCCCCTCGATGTTAAAATATTTAGTCAAAACTTGACTAAATATAAAAATGTGGAAAGACAAATGAAGCAGATTCCAGCTCCCCCCCCCCCCCCCCCGATTTCTCTCAAATGAAGTAAAGCGAGCAGTGACGAAAGAGGTGAGGGTGAGACTGGGGAGATGTCACGTCAAAGGCAGCTGCTGCACAGCGTGTTCCACCATTCGTCATGTCTCAGGTCTTGGATCATCTCCCACTGCTTCCCCATCTTACCACAACTTGAGTAGCCAACGGTTCACCTCTCTCGCAAATACGTGTGCTCGCACACACACAAACAAACAAACAAACACACACACACATACACACACCACACAGGCCCAGTAATGGGGGGGAGCAGTTGTCCTATACGGGGGGGGGGGGGGGGGGGGGGCTTTTGTAGTTGGGAAGAGGGGGGGGGATGTCCCAGGTCGTAGTGGTCAGTGACACTGAACTGGCCGGTGGAAATGAAGGCCATTGACACGGGTTGGACTGTATCACAATCAATCACTATCGATTTGAACTCCACCCCTTCCCCTACACACATCTTGCCCGCAGCGCTCAAATCTGCCCCAGCTCAACTTTGGCGGCGAAGGCCAAAGGCACAAGCGCCTGATTTTGTTTTCTTTTACTTCTATAAAAAAAAAAATTCTTTTCTTTTCTTATTTTTTACTGTCTTTTTTTCGCAGCGACAGGAAAGACAGCTGTTAACATTCCAAAACTAATCACTTGAGTTGTGGGTTTGTTTTCTGAAATCTGCAAAACACATCAATAAATGCATAATTATGTACAGATGCCATAATGTGGTAGGCTAAATGTAAGTACCATGCAAGCTGGCGTTGAATAGTAAACAGTTATGTGGGGGATGTTTCTTTGCGTTACCTCCCCCAAACCGCACAGCTATTCGTTCCCACGACCTGACACATTCTGCAAAACGGTCGTCAGTGTTGGAACACGCTTTGTTTCCAGTTCAACTTGTTCCCCCCCTTTTTCGTCAGAGGTTGTAAACATTTGCGAGTTTCACTGCACACACAAGAGTTGTTAGCCGAACAGTTGTGCGCTCTAACCCGTTGAATCAGGTGAAAATCAGGATCTCGGGGAGTAACGGCCTTTGTTGTGACAGAATGTAAACGCCCATCATCACTAGGGACGCTTTGGGAGCTGGGTTCACGAACCGGATTAAAAAACCGACCCGTCTCATCTCCATTGATAATCAGCGGCAGGGGCGTTTGATCTCGCCGGCACGCGCGACGTGACGTAATTTTTCTGCCGTGCGATTGGATGCGCGAGCTCTCGACCTGCCGGCAAAGGTCACAGCACATGCACACACAACACGAATAGCTTTCTTCATGCAGTTCCGTGCTCCTCCCTCCGGCTGTGTGTATTATTGACAGACGTCTTCAGTTTCGACTTGAGGCAGCGAGGAAGTGAGTGTGTGAGTGAGTGTGTGTACGGAGCATGTTATCTTCTACTTGAACTGTGTGACACGGCGATAAGAGGGCGTAACTCTATGCTGTATACCTTTCTGTCTTGATAAGTTGATGGCCGTGATCGATCGATTCGAGCATTCGCCGAGTGTTGTGTACCGCAAGAGAATAAGGGAAGCTACTCGTGCTGACTTCAGTGAGTAATGAAGCGGCCATGTTAGTGGCGATACACCGTATGATGTAGCAGACAGAACACACGAGAGAGAAAAAATGACAATGACCACAAAGCAGATCGTTATTTCAGACCGGCCGTTGTGGAATGAGTGGGTCAAGGGCCAGACCAGCGACACGTAGCTGTTCGTGTGATTGACAGGCGTGTATCGGGCAGGCCACGCTCCAGTGTTGTGTGTTGACATAGGGTGTAGCGGTGTGCTCTTTCCGTCGGTTTCAGAAGCTGAGCGGAAGAGAGGCCACGGGTGCCAGACTACGAACTAGCCAGCAAGAGGAGTATACGCAAAACAGCCAGGGAGTACTGAACACTACGATCACAGGGAGTACCAAAACACAACCCCGAAGCTTGGAGTACCGCGGCTTGAGGGTTGAATGCGATCGCAGCGATGAGCTAACGAGGGCGGGTCCGGTGTTTTCTGGAGGGTCGCCCCTCGGGTCAAGCGAGCAAGATGATGGAAAGTCCGTGGGGCAGGCCCCTGGACCTCAGTTACTGGGATGACCAGGGCAACATCCCCCTCTGCATCCTGCAGCTCGACCCTGCAGACAGAGCCGTGCTCAAGATTGCCGGTAAGTCCACTGGAATATTGGAAGTCAATCTAGCGATGTCTACTTTTGGTTTGTCTAATCAATACTGATCGACACTCGGTATTCTTTGCTTTTTGCCAGAAAAATACTTTCATCGTTGTCATCAATGTGATCATCATCAAAAATCATTACCAAAACAATTGCAGATAATTGCACAATTACATTTACAATGATCATTCTGTCTGCCTGCTTTTGGTTTGTCTGCCATATATTATTGATTACCATTAAAACAGAAAGGTTCATAGGGGTGAAATCAGTAACAGTTAAAGCACAACTGTACTGTAATAATAGTCTGTTAAATTGCACTTTAATATTTTCTTTTGGTTTACAAGAGTCTTATACACTGGTGCCATATTAACCGTTTTCATTATCATTGATTTAGCATAATCTTCAGTAAGACAGGGCAGGAAGGATCTGTATACATGTGTTCATAGGGGTTCGGTCCAATGATAGCCCTTCACGGTCCAATGACAGCCCTTCACGGTCCAATGATAGCCCTTCACGGTCCAATGATAGCCCTTCACGGTCCAATGATAGCCCTTCACGTACAATTGTTTTCAACAAACACTGTGCATTATTCTCATTAGGCCCCCCCCAAAAAATAGTCTGTTTACGGTAACCCGACCGACCCTATTTTTTTCGCGCGACCCTAGACTTTTTTTTGGCATTTGGGGCAGAAAAAAAAATCTTGTTTTTTTTGCAAAATAACGTAAAAATAATTATGGTTTTTTGGAGAAAAAAAAAGAAAAAAAAATCCCGAACTTCCGACCCTATTTTTTTGGCCTATGTTACCGTAAACAGACCTATTTTTGGGGGGGCCTTAAGCTTATTTTGTATACATGTCTGCTTGAAAATATAGTACTCAAAGTAAAACTCACATCCTCTTGGTCTAAAATTATTTCAATTAGTGTAATTTGTCAGTATGACCACAACAGGCAAGCGGGAAGACTTGGCACATCTTCTCCCCTGTAATTGTAAAACTTGAGCAATGTTTAACTGTGTCAACTTTAATTTTTAAATATACTTTTAGAACTGTGTAGGTTGTAATCTTCTGGCACCTAAGCAAAACACGTTCTGATGCATGCTACAGTGGAACCCCCCTTTTAAGACCCCCCCAATTTAAGACTCCCTCCTTTTTAAGACCTTGTTTTTTTCAGACTGTACATAACCTCTGTAAAAATTGCCCTCATTTTAAATTTAAGACTCCCTCCTTTTTAAGACCTGATTTTCTCAGATGTTCATGGGTCTTAAAAACAAAAAGGTGGTTGAACTGTATTGGTAAGCCTCTCTGAGCACCTTAAAACACTGGCAGAGTCAAGTGCTGACAGCGCGGTGTTTCACTGCACTATCAATAGTGTTTTGACTCTTGGGGCCAGTGGCAGTGGTTAGTCACCCAGTGTCTGGTGGTCACAGTCCTTCAGCTGAGTCAAAGCTTGCCGTCTGCCTGCAATCAAAACAGAAAAAGGATTTCAATGAATAAGTAATGAATGCAAATTGTCTGTGATAGCATGGTAGGAATTACGAGTACAGCAAATATATATGTTATGATACCCTTTGTAATTTTAAGACCTCCAAAACAAGGTTTTAAAAAGGAGGGAGTCCTAAAAGGGGGGATTTTACAGAGGTTATGAACAGAAAGTCTGAGAAAATCAGGTCTTAAAAAGGAGGGAGTCCTAAAAGGGGGGTAATTTTACAGAGGTTATGAACAGAAAGTCTGAGAAAACAAGGTCTTAAAAAGGAGGGAGTCTTAAATTGGGGGGTCTTAAAAAGGGGGTTCCACTGTACATATTCATACTATTATTATCTTTATAGATAGATGTAATGAAAACAGAACTCACTCATGTTCAAACACATGTGCGCATAATTAATATCCATAGTCTGGACAAGCAATGAGGCATAATTAATATATCCATAATCTGGACAAGCAATGAGGCATCTATACGACTAGTGTCTGTCTGTCTGTCTGTCTGTTCGCGATGCACGGCCAAAGTTCTCAGTGGATCTTTTTCAAATTTGGACACCGTATTCAGCTACACCCGGACACAACCTCATCGATGAGATATTTCAACACGTGCTCTCAGCGCGCGCGCAACGCTGTGCGCGCTGAACCGATTTTGTTGTTGTTGTTGTTGTTGTTGTTGTCAGGATCCACTACCAGTAACTCTTACCCGGCAAAGCCGGGTCCCAGGCGCAGCCTGATATTCGGCTCTACTTCTTCCCGGCGAAGCCGGTACCCGGCGAAGCCGGTAATCATCTAGTAATTAATATCCATAGTCTGGACAAGCAATGAGGCATAATTAATATCCATAGTCTGGACAAGCAATGAGGCATAATTAATATCCATAGTCTGGACAAGCAATGAGGCATAATTAATATCCATAGTCTGGACAAGCAATGAAGCATAATTACAGTGCAGGTGGCTGTCTGGTGTGTTGTGTCTCTTGACCCTCAATGACAATAATCACAAAGTAAAACAGATTATTTTGGTAAATGTTGGCCTTCATACCCCTCTTGGTTAAATACATAATACTACATTGTCAAGGAGAAAATACCTTAAACAACTAAATTATACAATATACTTCAGTACATGTATTGATCATGACTCATGATTCACCTCAACTCAATTCAGGTCAAGATGTAATCTTGTTATATTTATGGATACCATATGTTGCAAGCTGGCAGCCTTCACATGATTTGTACAGTTGTTACAGACATCATTACACGATACATACATGTGTAGAATGTCTCAGCCACGAAAACATTTGAGAGTGTGACTGAGCAGCAGCTTTCAATATTAAATCAGTGGACCTTAGTTCAGTTTGCAATAACTGAATAAGTTTGAATCAAAGAATGAGTAAAATTACTGTACCACCTTGACATGTAAACAACAACCTATGTAACAGAACTGAATTTGTATTTAAAGCCATGAATGCCAAATGGGCAGTTTGAAGAATGAAAAGATGCAGTTTTAAAAGATGCAGTTGGTTTTTCCCCCATCAGAAACAACAAAAGAAATTAAGAAAGCAAAACAAAGGTTAATTTATGTTAAATATTGGACAGAAAGAATTCTTTACAAGGATGTTGTAACACTAACAAGCAAATGCAAGCAGCACAACCGCAAACCCTCATAACAAGCAGAGCACACATGTAGGCAGAAAGTACGCCTAATTGGCCCTGAAGAAAAACCTCCCCTTCACAAGGGAAACAAAGAAATACTGGCAGGGGCGTATGTGTTCAACAATGTGAGTCATTTCCTTCAAGTATGCACTCATGGGCTCGCTGATCTATCTCTCTGATACTGATAATGATATGGATGTCCTCTGCTAGTGCTTTTTCTGCTCTCAGGTATTTTATCTCCGCTGAGTGGGGTGGAGAGGGCAGGGGAGAGGGAGGGGGGAGGGGGGTAGTGCTCTTGTGTATGGGTTATTATGGGGGCGAGGACGCCCCCATTCTATACGGATAGTTTCGAGGTTGACCATGGGCAGCGCCATTTTGTTGTGAAATACGTCATCAGTTTGTGTACACAGGAAGTTGTGACATCCGTCACCCTATGGGAGGGGTGACGTCAAAATTGTTCATCTGTAGAAAGTTGTGAAATCCGTCACCCTATGGGAGGGGTGACGTCAAAATTGGTCATCACAGAGTTTGTGTAACACAGGAAGTTGTGAAATACGTCACCCTATGGGAGGGGTGACGTCAAAATTGTTCAACAAAAACATGATATGTCGCATTGTGCAGGGTCAACTGCAACAAACTCAAACCGAGCCATTCATACCTAGCTGTATTTGAGTGACTTATATACCCGACATTTTTATTTCTTATTTTTAGCACAGGTGTAGGAAAAATCATGAACCAAAATGTTATTTATTTTCTAATTTAACATTTTTTTTACAAATATGACCATGGTCTTTTAAACATACAGTGACATTAAACATTGTTATGTTAAAAAAAAGAAAAAAGAAAAAAAGCTTTTGTGCACAAATCAGAAAATACATTGTACATTTTACCTACAGGCCAAACCGTGAGTGTCTGTGGCAAAGCCCGACCCAGGAAATTGCACTGATTTTATATTTAGATCAGAGAGAAATTGTCAAGAACAGGCGCTTGCATTTGGATGTGTCCAATGATAGTAGGTTTGGTTGTGATCAATCAGAATAATGTAGGAATAAAAATGTATGACAGTTTAGTATGATGACATGTAATTCACATATGCTGAAATATGATATTATACATCATGTAATATTATTATGGCTGTTGCCATGACCATGAAACCCAACAAAGGTTTAATGTAATGTAATTCAAAATACCAAAACCGAGCACCTATTAATCTCGTCTTTGCGCGTGAAGATTGAGGCCGTCTGCCAGTAGCGGTTAGGTCATACAGTGGAACCCCTCTCTAGCGACCTTTAAAATGTTGACAAAAATCGGTCCTTGTGGAGGAGGGTCCTTACAGAGGGAGGGGGCGGAGTCAGGGGGCCACAAAGAAAGTCAGATTTAAAAAAAAAAAAGAAAACAGAGAAGTTTGAGTTGCTGACGACCGTTCTCTCTGAAAGCAAACTGCTTCGATTTCATGTTTGTCCTTGGTGTCCACCAGTTCTGGTGCATGTACTACCCTGGCCAAGTTTCCTCTCAAGACATCAAAGAGACCGCCCCAGTATACTCTACAGCCTCTGGGCGAACCACCTCTCATAGCTAAAACTGGGTCAATGACCCCTGGGAAGAAGGTCAGTGTCTATAAAAATTTTACTCCTAGGCCTGCGGCCAGGGGGGGGGGAGTATACCGGTACCATTTGAGAATCAGACCAAATGAGAATTGAACCATTTGAGAACATCCTTTTTTTTCAATCACTACATCGAAGGCCTGCGGCCCGGGGTTCACATAAGTTGGTTTGTTTGTTTGTTTCAAACCCACACCCATATACACACATTTCCCATTTAAACCATTTGTCGGCCCCCTGTCGCTATTTATCGACTAAGTTCCTTGTAACCATGATGCTGTGTGTAAGCTTTGGGGCAGCTGTCTGAAATGAATCTGTCAAATGGTTGTTCAGTTTGCGTGGGGCTTCTATTGCATTGGGATGTGTGTGTGTGTGTGTGTGTGTGTGTGTGTGTGTGTGTGTGTGTATGTGTGTGTGCGTGTCTGTGTGCCTGTGTGTGTGTGTGTGTGTGTACACGTGAATGCCTGTCTTGTCTGTCTGCCTGCCCTTATGTGTGTGTGTGTGTGGGGGGGGGGGCGTGTATGTGCGTACGCGTGCGTGCATACATGTCAATGTCTGTCTGTCTGTGTATACATGTATATCGCTGTTTGTCAGAGATCCGTTGTTCATCATCCCTCCTCAGTGGCATACATCGAACTTAAGATAGCTATCGGGTTGTGTTTTATTTGCATTGTGTTGTGCATACATATATATATTATACGTCCCGAGAGCCTTCTATGCACAAGCTGGTGCCTGGCACTCGACTTGTTTCGAGGATTAGGTGTCATGTCAAGTGTCGAGATGACATTTGTGAAGTACATGTTTGCATTATCATTTCTCCAGTGTGGGAAAAACCGTTCAAAGATGACGTGTGTGCGTGCTTACTTACACTTACAGTATACTGTTTCACACATGACGAGGTATGCAGTGCACACATTTTCGCGCGCGCGCGCACACACACACACACACACACACACACACACACACACCGAAAGCACTCTCTCCCCCCTCCCTCTCTCTCTCCTCCTCAGTCTCTCTCCTGCTCAGTCTCCTTCCCCTACCCCTCTCTCCCTCCCTCTCTCTGCGCCCCGAAGCGAAAACAAGAGCACTATTTGTGTGTGTGTGTGTCACACCTCCCAGCATAGTCCCAGCCGCCGGGAGGGTAAAAACACAAAGTGGGTCGCAGGCCCATCGATTTATCGATCATCACCAGCAGTCTGCACAATACGCCACCACGTGCTGTCTGTACGAGGCGTGGCGAGCTCTGCCGAGTGCAGATCATAACTTTGTCATGTCAGTGCGACAGAGAATTTGACACCTTCTGAAAATGACGATGAATTGATGATGAAAATTGCTAGCTGACTAACAGGGAAGCGATGTAGAGTGTGTAAATAATTAATGATAATGTCACTTTGCGGCTGAAGTGTTAGTAGCGTAGGTGGAAACGTATTTCTGAGTTGCCAGAAACTGCTGGAAGGTTACAGTTATTTAGAATTTAAAAGTCATGCACTCAAACTGTCTTTCACGATTGCAGTTCTTGATGTGTAGGCCTACAATTATATTCAATTAGAACGATCAATATTTTTAGTTTCTGTCACCATCTGATCTTCAGGGTTTTTTGGGGGGTCACTTATTAGTGTGAATACATGCTACACTATAAGAGGAAGTGCTAATTAGTGTAGTGGAATGAAAAACGCCCTTGTTCATGCCTCTCTGTCTCTGTCTCTCTGTCTCTCTCTCTTTGTCTCTCTCTCTCTGTCTGTGTCTCTCTCTCTGTCTCTCTCTGTCTCTGTGTCTCTCTCTCCCTCTCTCTCTCTCTCTGGCTCTTTCTCTCTCTTTTTTTTTAGCTTCAGAGTAATTGGGAGGGGGGGGGGGGGGGCAGGGGTCCTTTTTGTAAGCTGAAGTTGGCTGACAATGTAAGAATCGGTTTAGTCACGTTCATCCCACGCAAGAGCAGCATTATGTAGATATATATATATATATGCAAGACGGGGTATACGGCAGGCAATGTACCAGAACGTGACAACAGGAATGTGGTAAAGGAGAAGTTCACATGATAAATAGTGAAACCCAGTTCAGTTGGGGATGTTACGCAGGATTCCAGTGAAAATGATGAGGATAACTGATAAATTGGCAGGAATGCAACGAATCTGTAGCTCTGCAAGCATCAAACCATGCTCTGCGGCACGCTGACAAGTGAGACATTGCAGTCGCAAAGAAGACATTCTTTCTTTCTTTATTTGGTGTTTAACGTCGTTTTCAACTACGAAGGTTATATCGCGACGGGGAAAGGGGGGGGGGGGAGGGGGGGGGAGATGGGATAGAGCCACTTGTTAATTGTTTCTTGTTCACAAAAGCACTAATCAAAAAATTGCTCCAGGGGCTTGCAACGTCATATTGTACAATATATATTACCTTGTACTGGGAGAATGCAAGTTTCCTGTACAAAGGACTTAACATTTCTTACATACTGCTTGACTAAAATCTTTACAAACATTGACTATATTCTACACAAGAAACACGTAACAATGGTAAAAGGAGAAACAGAATCCGTCAGTCGCCTCTTACGACATGCTGGGGAGCATCGGGTAAATTCTTCCCCCTAACCCCCCGGGGGGGGGGGGGGGGGGGGGGGGGCAAAGAAGACATTAATACGAAGGAGAGTGAAACTTCTTCTTCTTCTTCGTACGACGGTTGTGTCAGTAGTGAAACTAAAGTTAGCAGGGATGTTGTGTAAGTGTCTGACGAAGATGATGATAAGTGGCAGAAGTGTGCCACTCGGCTGCTTCCAGCCACACGAGTAGAGGAAAATGTAGTAAAGTGTAAGATAAAGAGAGCGGCGAGTCAGAGAGACAGCGTGCCAATTCTACCCGCATTGACTGCATTTACACAGTGCCAGCCGTATACATCCGCAGAATGGTCATGCTGCCAATTTACCCCCCCCCCCACCCCCCGGGCTCTGTTTCACAGTTCATTTGCTGTATCATTCAGCTTCCCACTGCCTGTACGGTGTGTACGGTTGTAGGCTCCCAACAAAAATGTATCGTCTGCTGCGGTGCAGTTGAAGGGAGAGAACTCTTGGTGACACATTCCTCAACGGGCTGACAACAGGCGCGGGATGTTATACACTTTTGGCTAATCTTTTTGCATGGCCATTTTTCTGAAGAGATGATATTCTATGGGCTAACATGAAGTCCCTCCGTATTGAAGGTATCCTTGTTTGACAGGTATCCCTTATTGAAATCAGTGGTCCCTAATGCAGCAGAGAGGGGGCTGTTTTCTAAGTACCTGAGAACTGCCACTGGAGAGGTCTTGCATTGCAGACACATGTGCCACACCAATACTTTTTGTGTAATGTATTACTATTATTTATTTTTTATTAATGTCACTTTTGCAATACATTGCGAACATTTTCTTAAACGTACAGTAAGCCTCCCGTAAACCATCACAGATACTGTCAGGCTTTTACACACAATACAAACACCCTTCCATTTGAACACTCACCGAACGGGAACATCCTAGGTGCCCTACGTAAAGAGCGAGCAATTTTCAAAGAATTAATTTTGCGGATTGTCTCCTCACACAATCGGACCATGGTGCGTTTTGGCGCTAGACCTAACTTTTAAAATCTAAATAATAAATTGACAGCTTGTTACACAAACATTCCTAAAACATAAAAGAATTCTTTTTTCATCAAGACAAGATCAGTACAATTCGAAGTTTTGAAAGTTTGAAAAAAGAAAAGCCCGGAAGCAGGGTCACGCAAGGTCGTGGTTCTTGTAGCAGACGACGGTTTATGCCTATCGCCAGTTCCTCTGAACAGTCAAAAGCCATCGCTAGAGTGCTTGTGAACCACAGCCGGTTTTTTCGTGCATAGTCAGAGGTACATAATAACGTGCTATTGCAGATAAGCTCACAGCGAATTACAAACTGACGACAACATTGTGAAAAAGGGAAACTGGATCACACGGGTTCACGATGGCTCAGGGGTAAGATAAACCACGCAAAAAAACAATTCTTTGAAAATTGCTTGCTCTTTACGGAGGGCACCTAGGATGTTATCAAGCGGTGAGAGTTTAAATGAAAGGGTGTTTGTACTGTGTGTAAAAGCCTAACAGTATTTGTGATGGTTTACGGGAGGCTTACTGTGCCTTGAAGCATAGAGGCAGAATTAATCCAGGTGTTGAGCTGTTGATATGTGCACCGTTTTTTCCACAAAGAACTTTCCAATAACTTGATATAGCAACCCTAAACTTCAACCATCACATGTGTCACTCTCGAAATCCAGCTTTAAAAAAATCCACACAAAAAACAAAGTCAACGATAAAAAAATATAATGGGCTGAAGTGATAATGAACCCATGATAGGAAATCAGGAAGGAAAAATCCATCCTGAACGTCGATACATCCTACTTTGAAGTTAGATACCATGATAGTGATGATATTGACACTCTGACATGATTTGTTTCAAATAGAGATATATATGTCATCCTGAACGTCGATACATCCTACTTTGAAGTTAGATACCATGATAGTGATGATATCGACACTCTGACATGATTTGTTTCAAATAGAGATATATGCCATCCTCGAACACTGGCATTTGCATTCGCCCCCCCGCGGGTTAGGGGGAAGAATTTACCCTATGCTCCCCAGCACGTCGTAAGAGGCGACTAACGGATTCTGTTTCTCTTTTTACCCTTGTTAAGTGTTTCTTGTATAGAATATAGTCCATTTTTGTAAATATTTTAGTCAAGCAGTATGTAAGAAATGTTAAGTCCTTTGTACTGGAAACTTGCATTCTCCCAGTAAGGTAATACATTGTACTACGTTGCAAGCCCCTGGAGCAAATTTTTGATTAGTGCTTTTGTGAACAAGAAACAATTGACAAATGGCTCTATCCCATCTCCCCCCTTTCCCCGTCGCGATATAACCTTCGTGGTTGAAAACGACGTTAAACACCAAATAAAGAAAGTAAATAAAGAACATTTACATTGATAGATGCCTGAGTACACACAGTGGACCCGAACACCCACAGTGCAAGAAAGTTTTGACAACAGCTCTGTGCTTGCCCTAAACGTCACATCTATCGTAGAATTCGAGTGGTTTGAAGGACCCCAATACAACATCTGCAGTTGGAATTCGGATTCAGTCGCAAAATAAAACAAACATGAGGTTAGGACGTTGGCCTTTCGCGGAGAAGGTTTGGCGTTTGAATCTGGAGTGTAAAGGTGGAGGTTTTCTGATCTCCCAGGTCAACTTATGTGCAGACCCGCTCGTGCCTTATCCCTCTTTGTGTGTACTCACAAGACCAAGTGTGCACGGAAAAGATCCTGAAATCGAAGTCAGAGTTCTCTGGGTTACAGAAACACGAAAACTCCAAGCAGGCATCACTCGGAATCGGAGTATGAAAACGGTCTTTCATATAAAATGCCCACTCATGTCTATTTGTATTCGTCGCAGGCCCACAATTGCAGAAAAAGAAAACGCAAAATACTTCATGTGCCAGAGAAATTCAAGTCTTATGTTCTGAGGCAAAGCCATTAGGGGCATGCTCCCGGGTTTTACCCGGACTTTAGACGAGATGCACAAGTGTATGCGTTTTTTAAGTGGTATCAGCCATCTGCACTTATGACAGAATGACCGATGTATTGTATGTGCCTCTGTGGTGACACGGGGGTGGGACATTGATGCCGTCTCTGGGTCTGCACACAAAGTTGACCCGTGTTCGTCCCGGCCCAGATTCAAACCCGCGACCCTAGCATCGCAAGTCCAGTGCTCTACCACCTGAGCCACCCGGGCCCCCCTTCATGTGCCTATTGAGGTCTAACGAATGATGTATCACAACGTGCGCGGTCGTCCTTGACGGTCAAGAAAGCCGCGAGCGCCGCCGCGATCATTGCGCAGACGACACTTCTAGACCGCCAATCTTTTTTGTGCGCATCACGTGCTCCACATAAATCGGCCGGAAACGAAGCAATTGGGAAACCTGGATATTATCGTCGCACTATCAACATTCGTCCCATATATTTTCACGTGCCTATGCTCGAGCTGCACCTTCTTGTGTCCCACCGTGACGGCGGTGTCCTGGCAGATTGGTATTTCCCATGAATTGTCCCGCACGCACAAAACACTGCACACTACACCCGCCCCACGGCGCTTTCACAAGCTGGCAGAAGAAAGTCTTATTACAGTACAATGATATTTTTATACCACCGTTGATACTCGTCTTGCACATGAGCGTTTGGTAGTGTTTACACCCGGAGTTTCCTTACCTTTTGGGAGACTTGAACGAGGGCGCTTGTCCTTCAACGCGACTAAACTTGAAACTGGTTGAAAAGCACTTTACAAGATCGGAGCTTCCCTCTTCTTCGCTGATAATAAGTGACAAGGATTTGATTGTAGCGAGGCGAGGAGTCGCAGTGGTGGTGGTGGTGTTTATAGTTGTGAGCCGCGTAAAGCGACATTTCTTGCGTGTTGACATTCGCGGACCTGGAAACATGGAGGCTTGGCTCTACCGCCGCGCGCTCGTTCCCCACGACTGACAGACGACACGCGCACGCACACTGACTGACACACCGGCGCATCATCACCGGGAGGATAGTATGTAGGTTTAGACACTGTCACAGCCGGTAGAGCAACTTCTCCCAGTTTGCCCTCCCCCCCTCCTTCTCTCCCGCTTTTACCTACAGTCCGCTGCGTCACCGCAAACTTTCTCTCGCTTCACTTCAACGCGACAGTCGCAGCGAGCTAGTGAGTGCGCTGAGCTTTAGCCGCTGGATATTCTTGCCTACACTTCGGTGCTCGGCGGCACTTGTGTTCAACCTGTACCCGTGTTGCTCACCTTAGCAAGGCTTGGAGGGATACGGGACACCTGCATCGTTTTGGACCTCGTGTAATACCATCGATTCCGTTGTGGAAGTGGTTCCGTGGTGATAGGGTTGTGTTGGGTGTGAGAAAGAAGAGCAGTGGTGTTATGGAGAGGGGTGTGTGGGGTAGGTGAGTCTCTCTACCCGCTATGGAGTACCCGGAATGGGTGACCCAGACGGGCACCCCACTGGGCACCCCCCGGGCACTGGATGACCATTCCCCCAAGAGCCCCATGCTACACTATGAGGAGGCCAGACTCAGGGATACAGGTGAGAACGCTTGTCTGAAAGATTACCTGCAATTACGGTGCAGGTAAATACACATGGCACAGTACTAGCTTGTTACAACAGGTACAAATTGTTTTAAATTGTTAGACACATGGTAGGGCACTAGCACAACTACGGGGCACAGGTGAGAAACGCTTGTCGCAGAGTTTACCTGTAATTAAGTTGCACGTGAAAAAGTTGGCACAGTGCTAGCATGTAACCACAGACAAACCACAGTTTTACACATCCAAGAACATATCACACCACATTGACTCATTATTTCTGTATCAGTCTCAAGCTACAACATTTTTTACTACATGTCGTTGGTACATAACGATAACAGTTGACACTATCACACGCACGCACAGCACTTTCATGTACGTGTAAGACAGGTGTGAAAAACAGTGTGACTGTGCCAAGGTTGTGGGTGGGTACACGTGGGGTAACTCAACTGTCACAAAGCCCATCCCTCCCTTGCCAGATAAGAGTAAGAGTTTTTACGATGCTACTGTTATACTTTGTAACTTGCAAACGTGTTGCATTCCTGCCCTGTCAGGAACAGGTAACGTAAGTCACACTCACACACCGCATCTCTCTTCCAAAGATGTGAAACTATCTTTTATTCGTCATGAACAACAACAACAACAACATCGAATCGTTTCCAGAAAGATTATAACAAATGGAAGCTTTACCATCAGGACAAAACAGCGCTTTCCTTCGGATTCAAAACTAATGTGTTTCAGTCAGTTTATACGACTCCAGAACCTTTAAAACCACCCAGACATAAGCATGACAGAGGTGTGACCGTGTGAACTTGTCTCCACTGCACTCGGGCTCTCCCCTGAATTATGATTATACTACGGTGTGGTCCTGACCCTATTATTATACATTGTATATTAGTCAGCGCTGGGACGTGTGTACGCGTAGGTGTAATATGCTTACTTAGCTTAGAGCGTGGAGTTACGGCCGAGAGCACACACAGGTACATAAACAATATCGGATTTCGTTCTCCGCTTTGAAAACTGGCCGCGCAACTCCGGGGCAATGTATACTGAGTGTTGGTTGAGTTACACCACTAACTCATGATCGAAATCTTCAGTGGCGCTGTTGGTAAGATTGTCCGTATTAGGGGCATGTGTTGTTGAAAACACGCCAGTAGTAGCACAAGAAACAGAAGTGTACTTAACAGCCTGAGTGTGTACTGTATTAGGGGTATGCTTTGTTGACAACGCGCCCTCAGAGGTACCAGAGACGGTATTGTACTGTGCACTCCCTTGTAGTGGCACATGTAGTACTAAAGTGCTTGTATGACTTATGATGCATGACAAGCAACATTCTGAAACGGAGAGGCCTTTCTGAAATGACGTGGGACTTCCTCCAGATAATCATGAGTTTATTTTGTTGAATCATTATCTCTGAACAATCAGCATAACGTATTGTGCAAGTTTTTAAAAGATGTAGTTGTACACAGTGAGCGAGGAGAGAGAGAGAGAGAGAGAGAGAGACAGAGAGAACTTGCTCTGTGTTCAAAACGCATGGAGCGAGAGCGAGAGAGGGAGAGAGACAGAGAGAGAGAGCGGGGGTAGGGAAAGAGTGTTAAAACTTGCTCCTTGTTTTAAACGCATTCCGTGGCAAAGACCGGCACGGTTGGCCTAGTGGTAAGGCGTCCGCCCCGTGATCGGGAGGCCGTCGTGGGTTCAAACCCCGGCCGGGTCATACCTAAGACTTTAAAATTGGCAATCTAGTGGCTGCTCCGCCTGGCGTCTGGCATTATGGGGTTAGTGCGAGGACTGGTTGGTCCGGTGTCAGAATAATGTGACTGGGTGAGACATGAAGCCTGTGCTGTGACTTCTGTCTTGTGTGTGGCGCACGTTATATGTCAAAGCAGCACCGCCCTGATATGGCCCTTCGTGGTCGGCTGGGCGTTAAACAAACAAACAAACAAACCGTGGCAAAGGCAAAACTGTATCCAGCACTTCTTTTGCATACAAAATAGGTAGTACCCCCTCCATTCATCGCCGTCTCCACCCCCACCCCTGTCGATGACTCTCTGTCTGTACACTAACATTTCAATCCCAAGACGAACAGCGTGTCAAACTGGTCACAGAAACCTGAACCAGTTTTTTTCCGTTCAGTGAAATCTTGGCCGACAGCAGTTAATTTTCATGTGTGTGGGCGTGTGCATGCGAGCGTTTGTGTGTGTGTGTTTGTGTGTCTGTGTGTGTGTGTGTGTGTGTGTGTGTGTGTGTGTGTGTGTGTGTGTGTGTGTGTGTGTGTGTTTGTGTGTGTGTGTGTGTGTGTCTGTCTGTCTGTCTGTCTGTCTGTCTGTCTGTCTGGGTACAGTTGAAAGCTGAGAACCTTGCAGTACTTCAGTGAAATTAACCTGCCCACTACAGGAAATGTGGGGGAGGGGTGTATTAGTGCTGTTCAAATAAATCTTGTTGTGTTATGGCTTGACAAAAACGGTAAATATGGCGACTTCCCCCTTCACTTGAGGATGTTTTTGGTGCAAATGTGAATAGGCTTGGTTAGATCATCATAATCCTAACATGTCATTGCTTATGATCGAGTAGGAGCTAGGCCTATACTATATATATATATATGTGTGTGTTAGTTCACATCCTTTAAGAAACTTACTTTTTCTGTTATTGCCTTCGGCTAAATGAGTATCAAGAATGTGTTGAAATCATTGATGCGTATAGATGTTAGGCCCAAAAAAAGAGAGGTCTGTTTACGGTAACATAGGCCAAAAAAATAGGGTCGGTAGGTCGGGATTTTTTTTCCATTTTTTTTCTTTAAAAAAACCATATTTTTACGTTAATTTGCAAAAAAAAGAAAAGATTTTTTTTTTCCCAAATGCCAAAAAAAGTCTAGGGTCGCGCGAAAAAAATAGGGTCGGTCGGGTTACCGTAAATAGACTATTTTTTTGTTGTTGCCTTATCGGTTTGTTAAAATCTGTGTGTATGTGTCCTTGAAATCTTCAGGAAATGTTTTGGATTGACAAAAATGTATAGATGACCTCTCGCACATACACACGCACGAACGCATGCACGCACGCACGCACGCACGCACACACACACACACACACACACACACACACACACACACATACACACACACACACACTGGCCCTGACACACATGAAAAGTATACTACCCTACTTCCCAATCCTCCACCCAATCTCACCAACACACTATACTACCCCCCCCCCCCCCTACACACACACACACACACACACACAAACACGCCTGCAGAACTGAAACCACTTTGCAAGCCACTATCTTATTACACCCCCGGTATAGGGGTGTGTATAGGTTTCGGTGTTTGTTTGTTTGTTTGTTTGTTTGTGTTCGCATATATATAGATCTCAAGAATGAACGGACCGATCGTCACCAAACTTGGTGAACAGGTTCTATACATTCCTGAGACGGTCCTTACAAAAATTGGGACCAGTCAAACACACGGTTAGCCGGGAGTTATTGGTGGATTAAAATTATACAAGGACTTATAGAGGGACATCTTAATGGTCAAAGGGAAATAACCATTCTCACTCAGTCACTGCCACCAACTGAGAAGGTTATTTCCCTTTGACGGGGGTGTTTTTCCTACCTCGGAGGAATTTCTTGTTCTTGCTATACTTTAACTTATGTTCCGCCCCAGTGTCGTTGTAGCCAGAAGGCAAGAGGCTTACGTAGCAATGATTCATGCGCGGATTCGTCGGAGGCAAAACTGTAGTGTAGACGATCAGGCCAAGGACTTTGATGACTGACGATTAAATCATTTAAATCCCTCGTTATTCAAAAGTGGCGCCGTCCCGGCTATAGCAGTGTTGCCACTGTTGGCTCTTTTGCCACGCGTCACGTGAACGATCGCGTGGTTGTGGTTTTGTGATCGGGGTGCCCTGCCGAGAAAGTTAATTCGAATCGAATGGGTTTTATGTGGCTAAGCGTTGTTGTGAGTGAATCATTTGGATTTTAAATCTGATTTAGGGGGGAATACATTGGGAGCTGTGGACATATAAATACCGGCCAAGATGATGCAATAGTGGACTTGTTTGAAGAATTGTCCCTGTATCGAGGACTGAACTGCGACATACGGTTATTTTTGTAGGTGCAATAGTATAACACTTTTGGGTTTTTTGGGGGGGAGGGGGGGGGAGGGGGGAGAGGGGGGGTGGGGCACGAACACACAGTATCGTTTGTAAGATGACTAAAGTATTTTTTGTGCGAACAAATTGATGAGACTTAAGAGACATAGAAATCCCCCGTTTGGTTAGTTCGTGCATTTTGACAGGTACGAGTCAGGAGGTCGAGGAAACTATAATTATGTCTGTTTGACAGCTTATCGTCGGGTGAATAAGCAGACGTGCATTTGTGAGTTTCAGTTTCAGTGATAGTTATTTATTTTCGTTTCTCGGGTTTTATGTGTGAACATTTCCTTCCACTGAGTTTGTTTTGTGTGTGATTATTACTGATTAAGTAATACATTTCCTCAAAGATACGTCAAGTTTGGAGAAAAAAAATCACGCCATGTCGCTTTCGTACTAGCTCAAATTTGTGGAGTCTTTCTGAGCAGTTCTTCATGATTCATGTGTCCACACTGCTAACTGTTGTGGTGCCACAGACATTAGATCATACGAAGCTCTACTTGAGCTTCAAGACATTTGAGGTCCTCTCTCTTTCACTTTGTTTCTTTAGCTCAAGGTCTGAGGAGAATATATGGATTGACTAGTTGAGTTGTACGTCCTCTTAGGACCAGTTGGCCTATCTTAAGACAGGAGAATGTAGGCACTAACTATTTGAATTTTAAGTCCCCTTGTACTGTTGACCGATCTTAAGACAGGAGAATGTAGGCACTATAACTAGTTGAATTTTAAGTCCCCTTGTACTGTTGACCGATCTTAAGACAGGAGAATGTAGGCACTAACTAGTTGAATTTTAAGTCCCCTTGTACTGTTGACCGATCTTAAGACAGGAGAATGTAGGCACTAACTAGTTGAATTTTAAGTCCCCTTGTACTGTTGACCGATCTTAAGACAAGAGAATGTAGGCACTAACTAGTTGAATTTTAAGTCCCCTTGTACTGTTGACCGATCTTAAGACAGGAGAATGTAGGCACTAACTAGTTGAATTTTAAGTCCCCTTGTACTGTTGACCGATCTTAAGACAGGAGAATGTAGGCACTAACTAGTTGAATCAGTTTTAAGTCCCCTTGTACTGTTGACCGATCTTAAGACAAGAGAATGTAGGGATATTGTTGCAGAACGCCTTGGTAACAGAACTAACTACGCTTTCTTCCAGCGACTAGGAGTTGACAGGTAACCTGTATGACCCCAACAGTTTGCTGTCTCGTTAGTGGAGGGATCCAGTCCAATCCCCCAACGTCCAACGGTTTGTTCGGCAAGGCCCTCGGTGAATGTCAACGAGCGTGGTACTTATTTGAAGGCGCCCTGCGAGTGTAAACAGCACGATAAGCACTGTCTCTTTCTGTGTCACTGAGAGCAAGCAAGAATTTGCAGAGTTTGAAATCCTTACTGGAATCTCAGCTTTTGTGTACGACGTCAAAAATGAACCCACAAGCTTTTCTTACTAATCCAAGAAGCTGCTGGTGAAGAAGTGTAGCGGTAACCGATGAGCTGTGCAGTTATGACCCTTTCAGCTTGGATCGATTTTACAGAAGTAAAGGAATCGAATTTCTAAATCAAATTCTCACTTTTCATCGCGATTTTGCTGTATGTAATGCACACTGGCAGGGCTCTCTTCGTCTGCAAACTTTGGAAACTTTCAAAAACTTCTTGACAATTTGAACACTAAACTTGAATATTACCCCGGCTGTGTGTGTGTGTGTGTGTGTGTGTGTGTGTGTGTGTGTGTGTGTGTGTGTGTGTGTGTGTGTGTGTGTGTGTGTGTGTGTGTGTGTGTTTGCAACATTTTCATGGTAGGCTTTGTTTTCTTAACCACTAATACGTCAGATGTCGAGACGATGGTCACGGTCGTGATTTTAAACCCGCTAAAATGTGGACCGTCCTGCGCTGGTCAGTGGCGATCTGGCGATTAAGGGGGTTCCACATGGCCTGGCCAAAGCCCGCTACACTGACTGGGATTAGAGTCTTGAGACGTCAGGGGTTTAGCCGTGTTGGATTAGAGGGCTATAATGAGCCCTTCAACTTTTTGGCTGGACAGGATTTTAATCTCTTGTGGGGGGCTCGTTCTTCCGTCTCTATTTGGTTTAAACATAAGTTTATTTTAACAAAAGTTACAATCATGACATGTCTCTATTTTTGTTTCTTGCGGGGAAGGTTTCCATTCTTCTTGCTTGTTTCCTTGTTCCTGATGTAAGAGAGGTTTGCTCAGCGGGAAGAAAGCATTGACTACCGTCCGAACGAATGGCTGCACGCATCTATGATGTTGTGAGGGGTTAGACACTCGCTAGGTTAACTAAGGGCTTGCTTGCCTGGTCGACCTACATGCTCTGACGTGATTATTTTGCAGACGTTGTAGGTATATCTTCAAACCACGAACAAGAAGAAGACATCTTCAATCATCAACTCAGCCATAGTTCAGAGAGAGAGAGACAGATAGAGAGAGAGAGACAGGCAGACAGAGCGATTCAGAGAGAGAGCGAGAAGGGGGGAGGGGGGGCAGAGAGAGAGAGGGGCTTCTTTTTAATCTACGGACATTGATGCTGACGAATAGGACCAATAACTGATCGCTTCATCCCAACTGTCACTCATCTCGCCACAGGACTTGAAAGCTAAACTGGCGTCAATCACACTCAACCATTGACAGTTCCGTAATGTCCAGCACACCGCCCTGGCATTAATAGGTTGCTGACCGCTACGTACCCCAGCCCTGAAGCAGTATTGATTGTTCGCGCAGTATTTAACTGTTTAACGGCTGATAGAAATGACCACCCTCTAGATAACGACTACCTAACTTTAGCGTCTCTCCCCTAGTCCTGGAGTACCGTTCTTAAATATATATAAAGAGAGATCTTAGACCCCCCAAAAAAATAGTCTGTTTACGGTAACCCGACCGACCCTATTTTTTTCGCACGACCCTAGACTTTTTTTGGGCATTTGGGAAAAAAAAATTCTTGTTTTTTTTTGCAAAATAACGTAAAAATATGGGGGTTTTTTGGGGAAAAAAATCCCGACCTACCGACCCTATTTTTTTGGCCTATGTTACCGTAAACAGACCTCTTTTTTTTTGGCCTTATATAAACCTCTAGATAGGCGTATCCTCACCCTAGGCTGTAAGCAGAGCACGTTCGACTCGTTACCATTTAAAGTGACCCCACTGTGCAGAGGAGAGAGGTGAGGCTTGCGCTTACTGCCCCTTTTTGTGGCTGTGGTTGCCCCCTCCCTTTAGTCCACTGCACTACACTAGTTATCAAGAAACTGCCTCCTGTATGGAGGCATAAGGTCGGAGACTGCGGTCTCTCTCCTATCACTTATTACTATGACATTCTTGCCTTTTGTAAGGCTTGGGGTTCGGCTGGTGTCTTATGTCCCTCCCCCCACCCACCTACATATTCTTCTTTGATATGCTCCGGCGGAGCATGCTCTAGCAGCAAAGCATCATAGCTTATGAATTACAAGTCATATTACGGAGGCGCTAGTACATATTTCTTCACCACGGCCTTCGTGGCTTACATCTTAATCCTTTTTATTTAAAAAAAAGTTTTTAGATTTATTGTTCGTGTTCTTCTTACTTGCTCATCTATTTGCTTTTATTGGTGATCCTGAAAGGTTCTACCTTTTTACTCGTTTTGAATAAAGTTCATTTTACAAATCTGTTATTCAGGATATAGAATACAGACTTATAATTCTTACTAAGCAACATCTTAACTACTTTTCATTTTAACGAATTCCACAGAGCATCATCATCTCAACCTCACCCCTGCCTTCCTCTTTTTTTTCTCTTTTTTTTTCTTTTTAAAAGCGGACAAACACTCAAGTCCTTAATGGCTAAAAACAGTGGGACTTTTAATGTTTATGTTACTATCAGAAATGACCATTGCGACTGAAAGTATCGATGAGACGACCGACGGTTCTTTCTTTATTTGGTGTTTAACGTCGTTTTCAACCATTCAAGGTTATATCGCGACGGAGACGACCGACGGTAGGTGTAGCTACTGTCGATCGAACCTGAACTGGCGATCATCTCTCGATAGCGACCACTGTGTGTGTGTGTGTGTGTGTGTGCGTGCGTGCGTGCGTGCGTGCGTGCGTGCGTGTGTGTTGCTGCGTGTTTTGACTAAAACGGAAAGCAACATGAACAAGCAAACAAACACATAAGGCAGAACACTTCAAGAGTTGGACACAATCCTATTGAACAAGCACAGCCAATCATTGGAAGATATAATATCAAGTTTGCTGCACACGTTTGACTGATTTACTTTACGCTAGAAAGACCACTAAAACAGCACAGCGGGGGGGGGGGGGGGGGGGGTGGGGGGGGGGGGGGAATACTTGTAGATTGAAAATGCCAAGAAAAATCATAACAGCATCTGGCGCAGAAGGGGTGAGCAAAATCCAAACGGTAGCCAGCCAGCCAGCCAGCCAGCCAGCCAGCGAGTGAGTGAGCGTGTCAACAAAGAGCAGAGCCCGCCTTGTAAATCAATGGAAACTTGAGAGACTTTAGTTTGATCACGGGGAACCGGCACGGTTGGCCTAGTGGTAAGGCGTCCGCCCCGTGATCGGGAGGTCGTGGGTTTGAACCCCGGCCGGGTCATACCTACGACTTTAAAATTGGCAATCTAGTGGCTGCTCCGCCTGGCGTCTGGCATTATGGGGTTAGTGCTAGGACTGGTTGGTCCGGTGTCAGAATAATGTGACTGGGTGAGACATGAAGCCTGTCAGTGCTGCGACTTCTGTCTTGTGTGTGGCGCACGTTATATGTCAAAGCAGCACCGCCCTGATATGGCCCTTCGTGGTCGGCTGGGCGTTAAGCAAACAAACAAAGAAAAGAAAGATCACGGTGTCGGCTTGAGCTTTAAATTAGATTATTAGCCATGTGCTCTTTTATGCAGGATTTATAGGCAGTTACAGTGAGCCGCTGTGATTGAGGTGAAGGTTTTGAGGGCAGCGTGCCGGGGACAGGAGGGAGGTGAAGGTTTTGAGGGCAGCGTGCTGGGGACAGGAGGAGTGGGGGTTGGGAGATGTATGGCGTAAGGATGATCAGAGAAATCAATAAGCCGTTAGTTCCTTTCTGTTCACTTTTTCTGGACATATTATGTATCATAAATAATGATGTCCATAATGATCTCGTCTAGGTGTTGGCCACCTAGTCAATGATGTCCATAATGATCTCGTCTAGGTGTTGGCCACTTAGTCAATGATGTCCATTATGATCTCGTCTAGGTGTTGGCCACTTAGTCAATGATGTCCATAATGATCTCGTCTAGGTGTTGGCCACTTAGTCAATGATGTCCATAATGATCTCGTCTATAAGGTGTTGGCCACTTAGTCAGTGATGTCCATAATGATCTCGTCTAGGTGTTGGCCACTTAGTCAATGACGGCGAACTTAAAAGCTTTTGTTGCAGGCATTATGAACGTTGACACGTAGAAAGGTTTTTCTGTTGTTTTATTACACACTGAGTAATCGCATATGATAATATAATTGTGCTGTTTTGTACAAGCGCTAACAGCGCGGTTAGGTTTTTTTTATGTTTATTGTCATGACTAATAAAAATGTACCGCAGAAGCAGGTGTTGGTAAAACAAAACCAGAACAGCAGAAAGCAAAGCCCTATTACTGTTAGTGTCAGGCGCATGGCAGCCTAGCCAGCTGTTGGCAGCATCTGTGTTCGTTATGTTTAATAGCAAACTATTGCTGCCGTCGGCAAAACTGAATTCGTTGCTGGTGATGGTGGCATCACATTTGTTACGTGCAAAGAATTCATTAGTATGACTTCCGGAATGATGCATCATTGGCACGTGCTCATTCAGCACAATACAGTGGAGCCCCTGTCAAGACAGACCCCCACACACCCCATCCCCTCCTCCCCGATGTTACCACTCTCTCCTTGTTAACCGTGTTTTCTCAGGATTTCAGTTTATAACATCTGTAAATTTACCCCCATTTTAAGACTTGATCTTCTTGGGTTCTTGACTGTACAGTGCACAATACCTGTATCGAAGTTGTTCGCGTGCTCTCATTTTTGAGCTCGCAGGTATTATGCATGGGCCGGGAGCAACTTTACTCCTGAATTCTCGCCTTTGTCAACATTCTGAGATCGCATGATTTTGAGCTAACCGGTGTAATGAAATAACTTCGCTCTTTTTTTCCCCCTGGTAATCACATGAGCCGCTTTGTGTTTCTCGTCAAGGCAGTAGTGCTGACGACACGATTATCGATCGGAACTTTGTGACCTTGCCACCTTAGAAAAACGCCGCCAGCGCGCTGGGACATTCCGCCGATCGAGTGCAGTGCCCGATAATTAAAAGTGGGCCGTGGATCTGCAAGCAGGTGTGGGGAAGGGAGGGGGGGGGGGTGGGGGTGGAAACACAGAAGCAAGCACGTACACCCGCGTGGACACAGACACACAAAATCGCAGGCACCCAGTCTCAGATATTTGCACACACGCTCATGCTCATGTACTCTCTCTCTCTCTCTCTCTCTCTCTCTCTCTCTCTCTCTCTCTCTCCTCTCTCTCTCTCTCTCTCTCTCTCTCCTCTCTCTCTCTCTCTCACTCTCTCTCTCTCTCTCACTCTCTCTCTCTCTCTCTTTCTCTCTCTCTCTCTCACTCTCTCTCTCTCTTTCTCTCTCTCTCTCTCACTCTCTCTATCTCTCTCTCACTCTCTCTCTCTCCTCTCTCTCTCTCTCTCTCTCTCCTCCTCTCTCTCTCTCTCTCTCTCCCTCTCTCTCTCTCTCTCTCTCTCTCTCTCTCTCTCTCTCACACTCACGTACGCCCGCGCGCACGCACGCACACGCACACTCACACACGAACATCAGAGAGAGAGATAGAGAGATAACGACTCATGCCTAGAAGAAACTTCACTTCAAAGGAAAATGATGCAAACTAACGCTGCTTTGTCATCTCTTGTGGTGTTTTTGATTAGTTCTGGACGTGAATGATTGTTTTTGTGCTTGTCGTCTGCTCAGATTCCATCGCATTCCCCGGAAGCCCATCGGACAAGCATTGGGGTAAAATAGCGGAAAGTGGGAATCGATAAATTCCTTGTTTGTGGGGCAGTGCTTTTGTTCCCCGGGGCTAGGTCCTCCAGAGAGAACGGGAGGTAGGGGGAGAGAGGGGGAACAAGGGAGAGAGAGGGGGATATACAGAAAAAGGGAGGAAGAGGAAATGGAATTGAAGCGCAGCTGGTCAATTGAAAAGAAAGAAAGAAGGGGGTTCTTGTCACGGAATTATTAAAAGCTTGATCTGTGGTTGCTTTGACCTTGAAAGTCATCATCAGTCAATGTGGTTGTTGCTTTGACCTTGAAACTCAGAAAGTCGTCGTCAGTCAATGGGTCATGATAAGTTGTCCTTGAAAACCCCAAGTTCAACGTCAAGATACAGCTTAGATCAAATGTGCACCCGGCCGTTTCCATAGCTGCGCGGTAGTCAAGTATTGTATGAAGTTCCTTACCTAGCAGAGACCTAGACAATCCTGAATGGTAGTAAAACTCTTGATGGCACCATCACATGGAGGTAAGAAAAAAATCTGCCTCGGAGAGAGTATGACTTTCGACCTTGGAAAAAGTGTGTGGATTCGTAGCCATCGTAGATGTTTTGCTCGTTAGCTGACGCTTACTGCATGTAGAGCGCTCTCTTTCTCTGTGTCTGTCTTTCTATTCGTCTAGATATATGTCTATCTGTCCCTCTCTCTTTATCTCTCTGACTCTTTCCCACTCGTTGTGTGAGTGTGTTTGTGTGCGTGCGTGCGGGCATGTGTGTGTGTGTGTGTGTGTGATCAGGACTATATAGGTGTAGGTTACAACACGAGTGGTTTTTTATATGGCTTGTATTTCAGTCAAGACCCAGCGGATGAATATCATCGGGAGACACGAGCCTTTGGCGAGTGGCTCTCGATTGATATTCCCGCTGGGTCTTGACTGAAATACAAGCCATATAAAAAACCACGAGTGTTGTAATCTGTATATCCCATTCTACCATCAAACACAAAGTGTAGACTACTAGCGGCACTGTTGCGATCTGTGGAGTGTGAAACAGTGTTTTCAGCGAGACTTGGCCTTTTTGCAACCTTAAACTAAGTGACCGTCGCTGAAAAAATAAAACGAATGAGTGCATCTATAAGTACGCGGTAACACTACTTTCAGACCGTTTAAAAGCTTTAAGTAAAGGTTCATAAGTTGCAAGAAAGTAATGAAGTCTTATAGAAATCCATTTAGTTGAAGCGCACAATTCTTTTGCGTTTCAGGTCGGCGGAACGGGGAAACCGGTTTGGCCCCCATTTGGCTTACTCGACTCGATTCAGAATCGATTCCACGTTGTTTTTTTCGAACGCATTATTATACAATTAGTCTTATTGACAGAGAAGCAAATTTTAGGGAACACATATGTAGATTTATATAACCATTTGCTCCCTATTTGAAATGTATCTACATGATAAACTGTTTTGCGAGTGTGTTTGCATGAACCTAAACTGGTATGGGTGCGAGGAAAACAGGACCCAAGTCTGTCACCGCCGCTTGATTGCATTTTGAAAGAATATGACTGGATTACGGAAAAATACACACATGTTAAGTTCTTAGATACCTTCATCGCCAATGTGGACTTACTGCAGAGCCAAGCAAAAGAGTAGACTTGCTCGCAAAACACGTGAAACAGCTGATGATAGCGAAGCCCAACCGTGCCAGGCAAGGACGGTCTGACAGATTCTCAAAAGTCGTCTGCTAACGAAGCAAGGGGAGGGTACTCGTGTTTTTGTTTTGGTTCGCTAGCATCTGGTTATCTTGTAAGTTGAATGTTCGTTTTTTCCCACCTGCATTGCTTTCATAATGAAAGAAACGTTTGCTTATTGCATCTCATACATCAGATCAGTTCTGAGATTCATTTTTGCGTGCAACTGATATGGTTTTCTGAGCCGTGCAATACGATTTTGGAACTTCATACAAATGTGTCACATTGTTCGGCGCGAGGTCAAAGGTCGGGAGCAAAGTAGTTCTTCGCCCAAATCGGAATCTGCACTATCATATATTTTTTTGAGTCCATGATGTATTTATTGAGCTCTATAAAAATACAACATATATACCCATACTGAAGTAACAGAGACAAAGAAGGGAGGTCATGGGATATATTATTGTATGCCTGTTTGGCTCGCTGCGAGAGACATAACACTTCTTTTGCTCTACACTTGCTGCGATTCCATAACTTGATTGAAATACACGAATGAGACCACGAATATTTGGTCTCCATCTTTCAATATCTGTTAGGA
>NC_090249.1:5619710-5634710 GCF_037325665.1 Littorina saxatilis | reverse complement strand
TGTTGTGACATTTGAAAGACCTTTTGATTTTGTATACGGTCCACATTGAGTTAGCCACCAACCCTGTGCAAAACATCTGATTTCCAGCTCAAGATTAGATACTCAGATTCATCTGTTTACGAAACATTGGACCCGGCTTGTCCACATAGGGTCGGGTCGTGAATATTCATGAATGAGACACGTGACACGTGACTTGATGGTAACCGAGGCATTTGACTGCCTGTCAGCTTTGTTGAAGACAATCAGTTCTCCATGCCTGACTTTCTTTACGTCGTGTCCGTTGTGGGCGTCAGGGGGCGATTATGTCATGGGGTATCATTTGGCTAAATTTAGCGTTGGGATCTCATTGAATAATTGGCCGTGAAGTAATACAGCAGGCCGGGGCGTTCTGAATTCTACCATCCACTGTGGCATTTCATTGGTGGCTTTGAAGCGTGTTAAATGAGTGGAACCAGCTAAGTTAGTTACGCACCATGTCGCGATTGCCAGGTCATTGGCTGCAAATTACAAGGAGAGCAGAGTTTTATCTTGATGATACTGACTGACTTTTGAATACCTATAACTTGTTTTGACATAACTTGTGGGAAAATAAACTGTTCAGAGTACAGTTCATGTGTTAGTCGTTGGTTGTGTAAGGTGACGCTAATTTACTCAAGGTTCATTGATGGACATTTTCCTTCTTAATTGTGTTTTAAGCAGTGATGCATTCATCACACTCTGTACGTACGTACTACTAACATAGTGTTATGTTCGGTAAAAGTCTATGCATAAACGGAAGGAGCAAAGTGACTTTACAAATTGCAATTCAGTGCGTGGTTGTGTGTGTGTGTGTCTGTCTCTGTCTGTCTGTCTCTGTCTGTGCGTGTATGTGCGCGCGCGCGTGTGTGTGTGTGTGTGTGTGTGTCTGTTTCTGTTTGTCTGTCTGTCTGTCGGTGTGTTTGCGACACGGTGGGCCAGTGGGGAAGGTTTTAATCACGCTGACATTTACCTACCCGGGTCCCGAGGACCGCCCAGCGCTGCATACAGCAGACTCTAGAGGACATTTTTTAGTCAACGTAGACAGCGAGTAAACAGACCTTTTACTTTCTTCCCACGAATTTAGGCCTTGATATTTACTTTGGGCTGAAACACTTCTGCTCCACCTCCTTCCAGAAAAAAACAAAACAACAGGAAACAAAACAGTTGCTGAACACAAAAGTCGGAGGTATAGCTTGGATGAAATGAACGATGTATGAAGTCTGTTGGCGGAAACAGGCTGAATAGACCGCTTGTTGTACACCTATCTGCGCACAAATGTGACCCTCCTCCACGAAATGAGTCGCATGTCACCTCGCGCGGTTCTGCGCTAGGCTTAATATAAGTCTGGGGAGTGTCTGGTAACAGTGTGAGGGTCACCTTAGTCACAGGCATATAACTCAAACAGTTTTCGCTCTTTTCTAAAACGATTTTCACCACTGGATAGAGCATAAAAAACTCTTTAGGAAAATGTAAAAATATGAAAATCATGCAAAGGTGACATGCGACTTATTTCGTGGTGGAGGGTCACAAATAGAGGACGGGAAGTGGTGATCATAGGTGCATGTTAGCGTGTCATAGAAAGTTGAATGGAAGGCTAGAACTTTGTGAATGAGGATGACTGGTTTTAATGGGCATTTCTGTTGAATGTCACACAGGCAAGAAGTGTTCTAGAGTAGGACCCTTGGATGCCTTTCTCCATAAACGTTTTTGAATGCAAATTTGAGATTGCGAGCAGATGAAAACGGGGAGAGTAGAGGTCTTCCATTGAAGATGTCAGCTCAGCGGTACGAGGAGAGGGGAGAGGGGGGGGGTAAGGGAGATGTTTTAAGTAGTAGACTAAAGAGTCCAGGAATGTTTTGAATAGTAAACTGTAAAGTAAGCATACCAGTGTATAGGGTCTTACTTGACGATTGTATTTGTGTCTGGCAGGGGGTGGGGGAGGGGGTGAGTGGTGTTGGCTTTGAGGGAGGGGGGCTGGGAGGGGAAGGGTGTATGTCAATACCTTAGTTATATGACAAACTCACCGTTGTATCTTACCTCACCTGTCCATTATGACACCTGTAAAAGGCAAGGTGAAGAGGACACTGACTGGCTCTCACCCCCTGACCCCCTTTTGCCCAATAAGGCTTGCGTCTTGTGCCAGCTGTTTGTGTTCACGGGTAGACAGGCCGGCTAGCTACCCGGGGTAGGTTTAGACGGGTGACATCACGATGATTCAGCGAGGGTCGTGCCAAAACGCCACCAGTCGTGGCCGCAGTGTAAATAATCTCCAAATAGATCTTTGGCTCAAGGGAATAGTGTAGAGTTCTGTTTGAACAGTGGAATGCGGCGTAAAGACGTTTTGTCGTGGTGCACGTTGGAAGAATCTTCATATTGGGGGAGGGTGGTTGGGAAAGGGGTGAAACTATTGGGATAAGGGTTCAACATTCAGAATCAAAACACTAGTAAGGTGTGTTATAACCTACATTTCTTGTTTTTTTCATTCTTCTTCTTGTCGTTCGCTGTTAGATGGTCAGTCCGGACTGCAGGGCGAAACGTGCTGCCCTCTCCAAGTCCTCTCTGGGGCCGTATAGCTTCTTTTGTAGCGCAGTCTCCTCTGGCCAGATGGTGTCCCTCAGAGCACTGTGGTTTTTTTCATTCAAGAGGAATACAGTGCACACAATAACGAACAGGTCAGACAAGATAATGGCGAGAGGTTGCTGACACGGAGTTCTACAGGTAGAAAAATCGGACAATCCCTGTACAAAAGCCCGTCTTACCTTTACCTCGCTGCTTCTAGGCAGTGCCCGCAGTGGACCATGCCGTTGTCTGCATAGTTATATGCCAGAAGGTGGTATCTAATTTATGCTAACAGTTATACGTCTTTTGACAGCACTTTCTGTATTTCGAGCGCAGGTGAAGCAGATAAACTAGAATCCTGTTGGACAAAAGAGAACGCGTCGTGGACTAACCTGCGTTATAGGTTGTGATGCCGGCAAGATGTTTTGGAGTGTCATGTTTGAAATTGTGTTGGCATTTTCAATGGCAAGAAGGAAACACTGCGGAGTGTCATCAAAATGTAACATTAGATATTTTGCTTTTGTGATTTTCTAAGCTTAAAATACGATCTTGCTTTTAATGTGCAGGTGAATTACGTAAAAGTATCATTAAAATGCAAAGTTAGACGACAATAAACTTGTGTGCATTGGACTGATAAGGCCAAAAAAAAATAGGTCTGTTTACGGTAACATAGGCCAAAAAAATAGGGTCGGTAGGTCGGGATTTTTATTTTTATTTTTTTCCTCCAAAAAACCATATATTTACGTTATTTTGCCAAAAAAACAAGATTTTTTTTTTTCCCAAATGCCAAAAAAAAGTCTAGGGTCGCGCGAAAAAACTAGGGTCGGTCGGGTTACCGTAAACAGACCTATTTTTTTTTTTTGGCCTAATGACGGATATCATTTCTGCTTTGTATGTGCGTTAAGAATATGACGCGCGCCAACAAGAAAAGCACAACAGATGCAAAATGCAGCCACCCTGTCTCTATGCATGCACCATTACTCTAGAAAAAGAAAGAGGCACAGAAACTCACACTCCTTGAAAATTAAGAAATAAAAATGTTGCAGAGCGGACATGAAACAAGAGGTTGCATAAAAGCGTCGTGTTTGTGTGCCATGTTTCGCAGTGTTACAAGCGACCCATCAGGAATTTCATGCCATTCTAGTCGAGCGAGTTTGGCTGGGGACAACCGGTGTCTTGACAAGAGGGGGGGGGGAGGGGGAGGGGGTTTTCGAGGCGCCTTTGAAAATTAGGGGAACGAGGGGGGGGGGGGGGCGAGTATTAAGAGAACAGTTGCATGTGTCCCAATGTTGGGCAAAGTTGCAACTCCGCTTATAAGATTTTCCTCTTTGCTATGAAATAAAATACTTCGTTTTATGGCGGTGAACGCAGCTTCTGCCCCTGTGAAATGTTACGATGGTTAATGAAACTGGTGCGAATTGTTCCCAGAACGTCTTGTGACTGTTGGTTTAAACTGTTTTATTCAACGTTTGTGCATTATTTACAAAAAACGCATATTGAGTAAACAACAACAAGCATAATGCTTATAGTGGTGTTTACAGTTTTCTAGAAGTACATATAAATGGTCTATTGTACAGTTTAAACGAAAAGCAAGCAAACATGAAAAGAAAATTGAATGAAAATTGTACATCAGAACAAAAATCCGTTTAAGAATACATAATATTTATGGTATTAGCGAGTAAGAGATAGAGAGGGAGAGAGGGAGGGAGGGAGGGGAGAGTGAGAGAGAGGGGGAGAGAGAGAGAGAGAGAGAAAGAGAGAGAGAGAGAGAGACAGACAGACAGACAGACAGACAGACAGACAGACAGACAGACAGACAAGTAGACGTATCGATTGTGCTTTCACTTTACATGTTTATCTGTTCGAAACGGCCGGACTGTCCAATAAATTCCTGTACTGTTAAAAAGATTTTTTTGTTAATTTTTGTTTGCAAGGAGGGGTTTCCATGAAGTAGAATATCTGTGTGTATGAGGTTGTTGGTTAGTTTGTTGATTGTGTTGTTTCTTGTAGCTAAGTGTAAACGGCATTCTAGTAAAAAGTGTGTTGCAGTTTCTGTTCCATCACCACAGTCGCATACGCTGTTTTCCGCAACTGTGACTGTTCAAGTAGTTCAGGTATTGGAAATGGCCATTTCATTGGCATACTGCAGCTCTATGGCTGTGTGTGTCAGTTTATGCGAGGGCAGCATTTTCCCAGTTACGAAAGTAGGAGTAGTGGAATAGAGAGAAGTGTTTCGCTGTTTGTATTTTTTTCATTCTTTTCTGCATTTCTCCTCCTCTCCTCCTCTCCTCATCTTCCCCTCCCATTTTTTTTTATAAAGTTTGTGAAAGTGCTTTTTTTTTTAATGTTCTCTGTTTCTTGGTTGTTTTGCTCCTGGTTTGTCTGTGCTGTTTGCTGGTTAGAAATTGAACAACATCTGATAAAACACGAACGGAAAAAACGCTATTTCAACAGCACAGCATAATTATGTATATGAACATACTCCACCAAGGATGCAAACATCTAAATAATACGACAGACGAAAACTTTGCCTCGAACAAAATCCCATTTTTGGCATTCCTTTTAGGGTGTCAGTGCTAAGTACGATGCCTCCGGCGACAAAAAGGATGGGCTCCGGTAGGACACCTGGAAAATCCTGCTTACATTATTCTAACTAATAACCTCCGCCCACTCAAAACCCCCTTTTTCGAACTCTTCCCCCTCTCACTGTCTGTTTTTGTCAGTCTACCTGTTAGTGTCTTGTTCTATGTCTCCCTCTCCCCCCCCCTCCCCTCCCCCTTTCTCTCTCCCTCCTCTCCACACCCTCTCCCACCCTCTTCCCTTTCTTTCTCTGTCTATGTCTCTCTCCCTAGTTTCCCCCTCTCGTTTCTTCTTTGTCTCTCCCGAGCCAGTGGACAACAACATGACAGTGACAACAACAACTTTCATCTCCACCTCCTACTGTTTCACCCCTCTGTCTGCTCCATTTCCACCTTCGGAAAGATTTTATTTCCGTTTGGCATTCATTGATTCGTAGGTCACGGTGACCTCTGTGGCGACAGTTACGTTATGGCTTAGTTATGGCCATGTTATGACAGAGCGGGGACCCCACTGCACTCAGCTGATCCGTTTTTATAGACATTTTTTTTCTTTTCTTTTGACTTACACGTGGAAATGGATTTTTCTTTTGTTTTCTTTTTTTCTCCCTCGCGTAACCTGATGGGTCGGTGAAGGCCACCAACATAATGAAGTGTGATTGTTTTTTATTCTCTGAATTCGAAGGGAGACATGGCTACACTTGCGATGTACGAAAGAGTGTTTAGGAGGGGAAGGGGTGAACATTTATTTTGCTTTTTTTTGTTTTTGTTTTTTGTTTAATTGCTGCATAATATTATAACTTCATTCTAAAAGAACCATGCATATTTTTGTTAGCTTCATGGGCATGTCGAAACAAAGCACAGAGAGAGAGAGAGAGAGAGAGAGAGGGAGAGGGAGGGAGGGAGAGGGAGGGAGGGAGAGGGAGAGAGAGAGAGAGAGGCAGAGAGAGGGAGAGGGAGAGAGGGAGAGGGAGAGAGAGAGAGAGGGAGAGAGAGAGAGAGAGGGGGAGAGGGAGAGGGAGAGAGAGAGGGGGAGACGAGAGGGAGAGGGAGGGAGAGGGAGAGAGAGAGAGATCGGGGGGGGGGGGGGCGAGGGGGGGGGGGGGGGGGGGGGGGGGGGAAGGGGGGATGTTCAGACAAACAGAATACGAGTTCATTGTAATAACAGTACAACAATTGTCAGCAAGAATTTCAAACTTGAGCACTAGTTTAGGGCAAAGAATTGCAAACAATGGGAGTAGAGGGGACGCCCCCTGGGGTGACCGAAGTGAACGAGGAAGCGTGTCGACGTGGACGTGATGAAGTCAATGATCGGGCTACGTTAAGTCCGTCACTCAAGTACTTTAATACTTGGCTACTGCTGCAGACATTCATTGTCGCTGTCATACTGTTAAAACGGACATGACCTGTGGATGTTGAGAATTCTTTTTTCACAGCGAGAATGGGTGTTTCTTTTTTGTTTGGCGGGGTTTGTGGGTTTGTTTGTTGTTGTTGTTGTTGTTGTTGCTGTCGATTGTTTTTTGTTTTTTTTGGTGTACTGTAGGTTTTTTTTAGGGGAGTGGGGGTGGGTAGGTGGGGGAGGGGCTTAGAATTCGCGAACGTACTTGTCGGTTGAGCAAAACAGTCAAGTTTTGGGGGGGATTTATTTTTAACAGCACCAAAACGTTTGTAAATATTAATGGTGTTTTTTCGTCTTCTAATTCTTAATATACGACTAACCATGATATTGTGTACAGATTAAAAATACTATTTGATGCGTTTTTAAATTTGCCTTGGGCACAAGAACAGTTATACTTATAGGCTAGTTGTGGCTCCATGATGCCCGCTATTTTTGTGTCACCAGCACGCTAAGAACTGTTTTACCCATCTACAGTCGGATGATGCATTTAAGTTTATTCATAGTGACCACGCACCTTCATCCATCTAGTAACGGAGGACGCATGAGAAAAAAGGTTGGCCGGTTGAAGGCAGTTGAGATACACTATTCACACAAACATTCTGTGTTGCCGAGTGCAGTAAGTGTTGGACATAGCCCTTCCTCATCAAGCCCTTGGGTCGTGCAAGCTAAAAGTGAAGACGTTGAGTACAGTATAGCGGATGCTAAAAGTGGATAAGCTGTTGACACAGTCCTGACTCTGTTGACTTCAGTCCGATGCACACTTGTAACTTCCTTTCGTCAGAATGACAACGATGGTATCTCGCGGTGTTGCCAAGTATGTATACGCGTGCTACCGTGTGACGCTGGCAAATACATCTTCTATCTATATGGTTCCTATGGTCATCGTCCGTGGGCAAATACATCCTTCTATGGTTTCTATGGTCATCGTCCGTGGGCAAATACATCCTTCTATGGTTCCTATGGTCATCGTCCGTGGGCAAATACATCCTTCTATGGTTTCTATGGTCATCGTCCGTGGGCAAATACATCCTTCTATGGTTCCTATGGTCATCGTCCGTGGGCAAATACATCCTTCTATGGTTCCTAGGCTATGGTCATCGTCCGTGGGCAAATACATCCTTCTATGTTTTCTATGGTGGTCGACCGTCCTTTGCATGGCGAGTGAGATCGTCCAGTTTGAATGCAGCGGAATGTTTCCCTGGAGTCAGTCTCCCAGGGTGTGAATGGAATGCTATTGGCGAGTTTGAAAGTCACTGTCTCTTACGAGGCTGGTGAAGATGGGGGGTAACTTTAACGTCGTGGTTCACGTTTGGCTAGAATCTCGCAAGCGAAGACTGCGTTGAAAATAAAGACAAATAAATAATAATAATAATAATGGGACATTTATATAGTGCTTCTCCACAGCTCCAAGCGCATTACAAGTTCCATCAAAAACACAACACGATATATATTACAATTTGTCTCAAATAAAAAGGAAAATACTCATCAAAGAGCATACATACATGCGTGCCTAAATAAAATATGGTAATTTTTTTTATTAACGAGGGTAATGGTGCTGCTTTTTTTTACTACCAGCCCTCGCGAATGAGGGGGAAACTCTAATGGTACCGATTAACTCATTACCTGAAAGGGGGGAGGGAGGGAGGGGGAGGAAAAGGAGATCAAAGTGCGTAAGGGCATAGTTTCTCTTTGACTATTTACGTGGATCATGGAACGTTGAACGCGTTGTGCCTAGAAAGAGCACAAAAATAAAAGGTATTTAACGTGATAGATTGGTTTAAACAAGATTTTATTAATGAAATACAGGGTGGCATGTATATGCGATATAAACATTTGTGGCCACACGTGATGGATTGATCCATATCTGTAATTGAATGAATGGTATGTCTATTGTTACGTTTTCTTTCTTGTCTCTATCCAACATCGTGGTTTTGCTGTGCATTCTGTATTAAGATTTGAACAAAATGTTTATATCAACCATAATGCTTAGACAAAACAAGACACAGCTGGCTCTGTAAAACGACTAGTCCAGTCTGACGGCAATACTGGCCATTACTAGAGCTGACCAGTAACCAATGGTCACACCGTTGTATGACCGTTTGATAGTGTAATTCCACTCGTTGACCTCTCTCGGGCACGCAGTTCAGATCATTTCATCGTGAACGCTTGATGTGACGCGCGTATAATAGCTCGTGCACGACGCGTTAGGTTGGGTGAACATTCTGCCGTGACGTGATATGTTATGACAGGCAGGTGTTACCGCGTGACGTGTCCCACCCTTCGTCAACTCTGGCTATCTGGTTGTTTTCGTTTCAGAGCAGTTGAAATACTTATTTTAATTTTTATTCTAGCTGAATATAATGCATGCATTGATAAAATCTGACTGAATCCAGATAATCCTTCGAAATATCTGCACAATAAATTGTAGGGCGTGTTTGACAAGACACTTTCGGTTTTGATATTCCTGTTACGCTGCGTTATGTTTTATATTGAAGTGGAAACAGTTTCACTTTCATAAAATATATTTTCGTGTAAACAGACTTCAGTGACCTCCATTTTTATTCATGACATAGTGGCAGCTAGTTTGTGTAACACATAAATTCGTAGAGCACCCAGTATGGTTTCTTTGGCTATTATGAAGCGCCGTGTATGAAAGGCAGTCGTTAATTCAGTTACGATGTCAGCCCATTCAGGTTGTAGGGCTTGTGACCAGATACGCTCGGCACATACCTCGTCTCCATGGTAATGAGAATCTATGAATAATGTTTGAGGATCTTCTTTCGACCTTTTTCCGAGGAAGGTTATCCTTCTGTTGTCTGTGTTTTTGTGTTGCTCACAATTTGATAAAAAAAATCTGGTTTTTTTCTTCCTGTCACTCCTTTCTTTCCATTCATTTTTTATTATAATGGGGTCAGGCATGGTTGACTGCTTATCATTTTTACATTCATTCCACTAACAAAGAAGTCAATGCGTGTAAGCCAGGCTTAGCTATGCGCTTGGAAGACGTGAGTGCATGTAGCCGTAGTTCGGACGTTTAATTCGAAGTACACATATTAGATTATCTCCCCTGCGACATTCTGAAGGCTATCGTCCAAATTGGAAGATCATATTTCTGTCTCTCTCTCTCTCTCTCTCTCTCTCTCTCTCTCTCTCTCTCTCTCTCTCTCTCTCTCTCTCTCTCTCTCTCTCTCTCTCTCTCTCTCTCTCTCTCTCTCTCTCTCTCTCTCTGACCAAATACCCTATTTTCTTTGAATAGTAAAACATGAAGTTTTGCTTATTTTCAAATAGTCCCCCCCCCCCTCGTCTATCCCCGACAGCCCTCCCCCCCCCCCCCACACACATTTCGTTTAAAGAAGGAACGTCTTCAGATGATTACAAGCCGGGCCATCATGGCCTCATAATCCGATGTTTGGCAAGAGTTTCTCTTGCGTCCCGTGATGACGGTATGCCATCCAGTTTTCATGCCCTCCTACAGCGATGCACAAGATAAGCAATGTCAGAAAAGCTGCACCGTTTGCTGCCTTGTACACACTGGGAGAGATAAGACCTTAAACTTTACGAGGATTTTAGATGAAGTGTTTTTCTCTAGTGTTTTCTTGTAAACAGGTAGACATGGAATCTTCCCTGTGCGAATATTTTGTTTTCGTGTTTTGCTCACGTGTAATGAATTCAGGGCACGGGGTAAAACTGTTTGTGTTACGATGTTATAGAGGAGAGAAATGCTTCCAGGTTTTCATTGGAGAGTAGACGATAAGCAAAGGATCATTAAAGAACCTAAGAGTTGTTTGGGGTTCTTGTTTTATATCGTGTTCTTTGGCTGCGAACGATATTTCGGACGAGTTGTCGCTGTCGTTCCGAAGAAAAGGGAAGTTTTTGTGGGAGATAGTACAACTTTCGTTCAGACCGTCTGACTTCATTTTTGAGTTCAGAAAGAAGAGTCGTACGGTGTTGTGTTTTGTTTGTTTTTTCTCTCTTTTTTTAATTAACCTTTTTGGGTAGAGATTTTCCTTCAACCCACATGGTCTTCTTTTCTTCCTCGGCAAATCTGTCTCTCTTGACTGATGATTGAGCTGTATACATGCAGCGCTGGAATCATGTCTGTCTTGACTGATGATTAAGCTGTATACATGCAGCGCTGGAATCATGTCTGTCTTGACTGATGATTAAGCTGTATACATGCAGCGCTGGAATCATGTCTGTCTTGACTGATGATTAAGCTGTATACATGCAGCGCTGGAATCATGTCTGTCTTGACTGATGATTAAGCTGTATACATGCAGCGCTGGAATCATGTCTGTCTTGACTGATGATTAAGCTGTATACATGCAGCGCTGGAATCATGTCTGTCTTGACTGATGATTAAGCTGTATACATGCAGCGCTGGAATCATGTCTGTCTTGACTGATGATTAAGCTGTATACATGCAGCGCTGGAATCATGGCTGGAGCGTTGGCCATTGTCTTCCTGTCAGTCCCTGAGCACTAAATACGTTATCAATGAGCGATTTTGAATCTGGAGACTTGTCTTTCGTCGTTTCTGGTCGTTAGCTTTTTTTTCTTGCTTTTTTTTGTCAAAGCGCCAGAGAACGTTAATGGATGGAGTTATGTCTCCTCCTAGAAAAGATTTGTGATCGGGGGTCGGGGGGGGGGGGGGATCACTATAGATCAAAGTTCATTGTTGTCAGCAGTGAGCCAGCAGAGATCTTGCCAAATCAGGGCAGCCAACACGTTGTCGTTTACAAAGCACAAGGTCTCGGAGTTTTAGTTTGACAGTGTTCCAAAGTTTACTTTAGTCGAACGCGTGAACTTAACGACGACTCATTACTATGACTCATTTCTCTGTCATCGGAATTTGAAACCTTGTTTTGCTAGCGTAAACAGAATTCCGTCGTCATCTTTTCATTTCGCAAACAAAATTCCATTGCCATATTGTCCTCATGTTTAAATGTGCAAACAGAATGTCCTTATCATATTTTGTACAGGCTAAATCCAATGCATAGTTGACCCTTATCGTCGCTGGGACACTGTGTGTTTACGTCATACTCATACCAGTTCTACAACCTAAACCCAGCGCTGCCTTCAGAAATATGTAAACAAGCAAAGGTTTCAATGCGCGTGGCTACTTGCTTGCATCTGCACTTGGCCCTCTGCGACTCTCGAAATGGGTTTAACACTAGAACTGATGCGTCTTTGGTGCAATATTTTTATCTAGGTTTGTTTTCACCCAGATTTAGTATGTATTTGCCTCTTGTTCTAGTCGAACGTTGCATAGCTTTTTAGTTTTGTATAAAAAAAAATAATTTTAATTCGGAAATATTTGCGCCCACTCAGCAGAATAGTCAGCTCTGGTCAGAGTTTATGATCCCAAGCTGTCAGCACCAACATACAGCAGTAGAATCAAGGAACAACCACAACTGAATGAAGAAAGTGTCAGACTGCAATCCTATTCTTGTCACCTGAGTCAGCTGATGGCAACTTGTGTGTGTCAAGTACCCTCCAGACCAACCCCCATACCAAAGCCTATTCTCTCGTCCTTTCTCCCACCCGGATTTAGCCTACCCGTATTTAGTCTCTAGTGTCTGCAGCTAGCTACCCGGCTTGGTAGTGAATAATCTTGTTCAGAGCGTGTTGTTTGCGCGGTGTGAATCGGAGTGGAAGATCGACAAAGCCAAAGGCTGTGGGGTGGGGGGTTTGGCTTCTGACTATGGATAGTATTCTTTCGTTCGTATCGCTGCTTTGGCTTTAACTATGCTAGTCGCTGAGAGGGATTGAAGGTTATGATTTAGTGTGTGTGTGGTTGGTATATTTTGTCTGTGTGTATGTATTTGGGGGAGTGCTTGGTATTCGGTTTTTGACTGGTGTTACGTCGTGTATGACTTGCTGACTGAGCAGTTTGTTTGAGTTTGTGTATCTGCTCCCTAAGAAGCGGCGAGTAGGGTAATTGTACGTGTGACATCTTCATTCATTCGGCCGTCAGGTTGAGGTGTGTCCATTCAAAAAAGTAGGGCCTAACGACTGTCCTTTTGCCTTTACAAAAGTGTAACCGTTCAAACTCCTATGGCCTTCTCGTTAATCACTGAAGGTCTTTGCACGTTTGACACACATCTCACACACAGACACACACACACACACACAGACACACACACACACACACACACACACACGTACGTACACACACACACACATACACACACACACAGACACACACACACACACACACACACACACACACACCTGACGCGTGTGGAAGATGTAACCTAAGCTTTGGCACACACACGGAGACTATTGTTTTAATCTAAATGCAGATTTTGATTAAATGTGATTTTACAATATCAAGATAGGTATAAAAATCCAACTTGTTTTATAAAACGACCTTATCTGCTTCCAATAATCGCATTCCAATAAATGTCACTTAACGACTATACTAATTCATTTTTGATTCTCATTAGCAAATTTAATGATAAAGGGGTAAAATGGTCGCCAAATTAGTTCATTTGATTAAGATTTACCAGTTTGAAATTTACACACACGGTTTTTTTTCCGGTTCTGAGAGATGTCAGCCTTAACATGTGAGTCTTGACAACGTCTTGTGTTGCTTTGAGCTGGGAAAATAACGAATGTCAAATCCGAAGGAAAAAGTGTTATTACAACCAAACGGTTTCTCAAAATGATTACCTACTTGGCATGCGCCGTCTTTTACATGTATAAAGTAAACACAGAAAAAGACAAACATAGAAAAATGGTTTTTGATACTTTTTTTTACAAAATGAATGTTGATAAATTTACACACACGAAATTGTTGATTTGTAACTTAAGTTTCGGTCAACATCACAACAGGTTCACTCGACACATATGGCTGTCATTCGTTTAGAACATGTCATTTGCTACTACTTTTGTTTGTAAAAAAGTGAAAATAATATTGCTCGCATATTTAAATTTTGGGTAGTGCCTAAGTCGTTTTAAGAGACAGTTCAACACCCATATGAAATGTTATTGGGATTGATCGTTTGTTCTGTGACACTTATGTTATTGACAAACTTTGAAGACACTGTTGACTTTTGTCCTTTGCCTCGTGCAGCTGTGAAGAAAATGCTCGTCTGTGATGATTATTATTGAACTCTGTAGTTATCTTAAGTGACAGTGTGTGCGGAATTTACGGGGGAAATGAAAAATAGTTTTATCATCAGTCACAACCCAAAATAAAAAACGCTGGCGCTGGACCCGAGTACTCTTCAGACTGGCTCGCTCCCCCAGTATGAAATTTTTTGTCTTGTGCACGTGGATTTAAAAAAAAAAATTTTTAATTTATTTTACACAATTAAAAACATTATTAGAGTAAAATAAAACATTAAGAAGTTCATAATAAACAATAATAAAAGAATTAAAAAAAAAAAAGCAAAACAAAAAACAAATAGACCACCCATGCCGGGAATCGAACCCGGATCACTTTGGCCATAGGCGGACGTGCTTTCGTCTTGTGCACGTGGATTTAAAAAAAAAATTATTTATTTATTTTACACAATTAAAAAAATTATTAGAGTAAAATAAAACATTAAAACGTTCATAATAAACAATAGTAAACAAGAATTAAAAAAAAATTATTTATTTATTTTACACAATTAAAAAAATTATTAGAGTGAAATAAAACATTAAAACGTTCATAATAAACAATAGTAAACAAGAATTTAAAAAAAAAATAAAAAAAATATAGACCGCCCATGCCGGGAATCGATCCCAGATCACTTTGGCCATAGGCGGACGTGATTCGCACCAGCTAGCTGGCTGTTCCATTAGCTGCACGGCAGTTGTACTCCCACCGCCAAACCTCCCCCCGTTAAGAGTCGTTTTTGTGGAATATTTCGCATTTAGGTCCCAGGTAACATTATGAAGTTTTAATACGATCAATCGGACCTATTATCAAGTTAGTGTATCAACTTTTGAACGAACTGCGCCCAGTAGTTTCCCAGCAATAAGCTGTTAAGTCGAGACGAACAGACAGACAGACAGACACACAATTAAAGTCTGCAGGACCCTAGTACTGCGTACTCGGGGATAAACAGCCCATATCTACTATTTACTTTTTATTCAGTGATATCGTCAACCTGAAAAGCAATAGTGTGTATAGTACTGCCGATCGATGGACAATTTCCGATTAGAAGCCACAGATATTTGCGATTTTGCACTTTTTTTTTTTTGTATATTCTATTTGCTCATTTTCTTAAAGTTTTAATTCTTCAATTTTTGTACGATTTTTGTGAGATTTAGGGGTTAAGGTTAGGTTTTAGGGTTAGTTTATGGGTTTTGATTACTTCAGTTTTTACGGCAAGTTACTAGTCACTGGTTTACTAACTCAGTGCGAGCAGGATTACAGAAAAGCACGCGGGCGGGCACGCACATTTCATCTGTTTTGTGGTTTTTGCCCCATAACTCTGCAACTATCAAAGGTATT
>NC_090249.1:5604710-5614710 GCF_037325665.1 Littorina saxatilis | reverse complement strand
TCTGTTTTCTTCTTTTTGAACGGGTGGTGGAGTTGGCAAGAGTGTTTTTTTTTTAATAATTGTTCTTGTTTTCATGACCTCTTACTTTATTGGATGAGTCACTACTCACACCCTTGAGTGTCCGCAGTGACCCACGTGTTGATTTTAGCTCCTCGTGTTGTCACACGGGCACTTATCACTTACCTATTATTACTTGATTATTCTACTTCCGTCTAAAAAGGATTCCTTTTGGAGTTGACTGAGCAGTTTTCACTTCTGAATTTCCAAGCTTGCACAAAGAAAATACGTACAGGAGCGATACTGAATTAATTTCTCCTTTGTACCAGGGTGGCAATTTAAACATCGAGTTATAATTCAAACCATCGAAAGATTTATCTGGAATTTATAAGGAGGGCTTGAAACGCAAAACCAATGAAAGCCTTAATTTGGTCGTTTAAAAACCCAGAATTGATGGTATGCGCACAGGTTGAGTCACGGAAACCTTAAAATTACCACAAAGACAACAAAACAAACGCACAAAGTAACGAAAAAAAAATGTCTCCAACAATGTCCCCTTCAATTGACACTTTTTATCTGCAAGAAAGTGTCATTCAAAAATGCTTTTTTTTTTGGTGCCAGGGTGCAGTCGTAAGATCGTGGCACAGCCAACTGATTACCATAATAAAGGGAAAACGGCGAGCTTAGGATTGAGTTTGAGTGTGTATGTAGCTGTTATTCTGTGTTTGTAATTTGTAAACATATTAATCATAAACCTGCTGTCAATCAATCGTAATGCAGGGAAATGGACGTGATTAAGGGATAGTTTTATGTGTGGATGTAGCTGTTGTTCGGTGTTTGTAAACATATATGAGACATTCACCATGAATGACTTGTTGAGATTATAGGTAAGCAGGATATGATGACGGTGTGTTTAGGGGGAACTGGAGTAAATATGAGCGTTTTTGCTTTCAGCTGTGATTTTTTGCTTTCAGCTGTGATTTTTTGCTTTCAGCTGTGATTTTTCTTCTTCTCAGTAACAGGTACCTGTGGAAAATGTATCCATTAACATATATGTACGAGTACCAAAGATTAAATAATGAGGTGTTGATAGTGGAGACATGATGTCTATGCCAAGGTCAGTGCTCTGAAAGTGCTTTTGTGAACAAGAAACAATTAACAAGTGGCTCTATCCCATTCCCCCCCTTTCCCTGTCACGATATAACCTTGAACGGTTGAAAACGACGTTAAACATCAAATAAAGGAAAGTGCTCTGAAAAAGAAACCTAAATAACAGAATACTTTTTTTTAATATTTTGTCAAAGTTAATAATCTACAATAGCAAACCAATTTCACCGACGACTGATGTTGTTTGCAATGAGCGAAGTCAGTCAAAGGTGCAATTTGGCGCACCGGGTTTCCGTATAAGGCCTATGATGATTATGGCGCTGCGGGAGACGGTTGATGTTGATATCAGTTTGGCGATCTGCCTGCTTTCAACCCATATCACTCTGCTATTTTCCTGAAATAATGATACACAGGAGTGGTGAGCTCATCAGATTACAATCTAGCGTGACAGGTTATTTTGATGGAGGTTGTTGATGGCTAGGTGATAAAGGTAATGTGTACATGTTGCTGTTTTAAAGACGTTTTACGTGAAAGTATTCTTAGAAATTGGTGTTGCGCTACACCCAGCCTCCCTTCCCCTCTCAGCCCCTACCCCTCCCCTCTCAGCCCCTACCCCTCCCCTCTCAGCCCCTACCCCTCCCCTCTCAGCCCCTACCCCTCCCCTCTCAGCCCCTACCCCTCCCCTCTCAGCCCCTCCCCTCTCAGCCCCTACCCCTCCCCTCCCCTCTCAGCCCCTACCCCTCCCCTCCCCTCTCAGCCCCTACCCCTCCCCTCCCCTCTCAGCCCCTACCCCTCCCGGGTTCCCACTTTCCATTTCAATTCCCTCCCCCACTCCCTTTGTAAATCGTTTTCATTGTTTTGGAGAAAGGGTAGTAAGATAGGGAAAACGTCTACAACAAAAACTTTTTTGTCCATGTAAATATTCCGTGCTTTGAGTAAAATTGATTTGCATACATGTACCTGTTCTATGAAACGAGGTCGCCAAAAGAAGCCTATTTTTACCTTTGAGACGTTGTGCTTGCGCAGTTCTTTGCCGATTGTTGTGAGTCAGCACGGTGTAAAGATTGCCACTGTTGTGAGTCAGCACGGTGTAAAGATTACCACTGTTGTGAGTCAGCACGGTGTAAAGATTGCCACTGTTGTGAGTCAGCACGGTGTAAAGATTGCCACTGTTGTGAGTCAGCACGGTGTAAAGATTGCCACTGTTGTGAGTCAGCACGGTGTAGAGATTGCCACTGTTGTGAGTCAGCACGGTGTAAAGATTGCCACTGTTGTGAGTCAGCACGGTGTAAAGATTGCCACTGTTGTGAGTCAGCACGGTGTAGAGATTGCCACTGTTGTGAGTCAGCACGGTGAAGAGATTGCCACTGTTGTGAGTCAGCACGGTGTAAAGATTGCCACTGTTGTGAGTCAGCACGGTGTAAAGATTGCCACTGTTGTGAGTCAGCACGGTGTAGAGATTGCCACTGTTGTGAGTCAGCACGGTGTAAAGATTGCCACTGTTGTGAGTCAGCACGGTGTAAAGATTGCCACTGTTGTGAGTCAGCACGGTGTAGAGATTGCCACTGTTGTGAGTCAGCACGGTGTAGAGATTGCCACTGTTGTGAGTCAGCACGGTGTAAAGATTGCCACTGTTGTGAGTCAGCACGGTGTAAAGATTGCCACTGTTGTGAGTCAGCACGGTGTAGAGATTGCCACTGTTGTGAGTCAGCACGGTGTAAAGATTGCCACTGTTGTGAGTCAGCACGGTGTAAAGATTACCACTGTTGTGAGTCAGCACGGTGTAAAGATTGCCACTGTTGTGAGTCAGCACGGTGTAAAGATTGCCACTGTTGTGAGTCAGCACGGTGTAGAGATTGCCACTGTTGTGAGTCAGCACGGTGTAAAGATTGGCACTGTTGTGAGTCAGCACGGTGTAAAGATTGCCACTGTTGTGAGTCAGCACGGTGTAAAGATTGCCACTGTTGTGAGTCAGCACGGTGAAGAGATTGCCACTGTTGTGAGTCATCACGGTGTAAAGATTGCCACTGTTGTGAGTCAGCACGGTGTAAAGATTGCCACTGTTGTGAGTCAGCAGGGTGTAAAGATTGCCACTGTTGTGAGTCAGCACGGTGTAAAGATTGCCACTGTTGTGAGTCAGCACGGTGTAGAGATTGCCACTGTTGTGAGTCAGCACGGTGTAAAGATTGCCACTGTTGTGAGTCAGCACGGTGTAAAGATTGCCACTGTTGTGAGTCAGCACGGTGTAAAGATTGCCACTGTTGTGAGTCAGCACGGTGTAAAGGATTGCCACTGTTGTGAGTCAGCACGGTGTAAAGATTGCCACTGTTGTGAGTCAGCACGGTGTAAAGATTGCCACTGTTGTGAGTCAGCACGGTGTAGAGATTGCCACTGTTGTGAGTCAGCACGGTGTAAAGATTGCCACTGTTGTGAGTCAGCACGGTGTAAAGATTGCCACTGTTGTGAGTCAGCACGGTGTAAAGATTGCCACTGTTGTGAGTCAGCACGGTGTAAAGATTGCCACTGTTGTGAGTCAGCACGGTGTAAAGATTGCCACTGTTGTGAGTCAGCACGGTGTAGAGATTGCCACTGTTGTGAGTCAGCACGGTGAAGAGATTGCCACTGTTGTGAGTCAGCACGGTGTAAAGATTGCCACTGTTGTGAGTCAGCACGGTGTAAAGATTGCCACTGTTGTGAGTCAGCACGGTGTAGAGATTGCCACTGTTGTGAGTCAGCACGGTGTAAAGATTGCCACTGTTGTGAGTCAGCACGGTGTAAAGATTGCCACTGTTGTGAGTCAGCACGGTGTAGAGATTGCCACTGTTGTGAGTCAGCACGGTGTAGAGATTGCCACTGTTGTGAGTCAGCACGGTGTAAAGATTGCCACTGTTGTGAGTCAGCACGGTGTAAAGATTGCCACTGTTGTGAGTCAGCACGGTGTAGAGATTGCCACTGTTGTGAGTCAGCACGGTGTAAAGATTGCCACTGTTGTGAGTCAGCACGGTGTAAAGATTACCACTGTTGTGAGTCAGCACGGTGTAAATATTGCCACTGTTGTGAGTCAGCACGGTGTAAAGATTGCCACTGTTGTGAGTCAGCACGGTGTAGAGATTGCCACTGTTGTGAGTCAGCACGGTGTAAAGATTGGCACTGTTGTGAGTCAGCACGGTGTAAAGATTGCCACTGTTGTGAGTCAGCACGGTGTAAAGATTGCCACTGTTGTGAGTCAGCACGGTGTAAAGATTGCCACTGTTGTGAGTCAGCACGGTGTAAAGATTGCCACTGTTGTGAGTCAGCACGGTGTAGAGATTGCCACTGTTGTGAGTCAGCACGGTGTAAAGATTGCCACTGTTGTGAGTCAGCACGGTGTAAAGATTGCCACTGTTGTGAGTCAGCACGGTGTAGAGATTGCCACTGTTGTGAGTCAGCACGGTGTAAAGATTGCCACTGTTGTGAGTCAGCACGGTGTAAAGATTGCCACTGTTGTGAGTCAGCACGGTGTAAAGATTGCCACTGTTGTGAGTCAGCACGGTGTAAAGATTGCCACTGTTGTGAGTCAGCACGGTGTAAAGATTGCCACTGTTGTGAGTCAGCACGGTGTAAAGATTGCCACTGTTGTGAGTCAGCACGGTGTAAAGATTGCCACTGTTGTGAGTCAGCACGGTGTAAAGATTACCACTGTTGTGAGTCAGCACGGTGTAAAGATTGCCACTGTTGTGAGTCAGCACGGTGTAAAGATTGCCACTGTTGTGAGTCAGCACGGTGTAAAGATTGCCACTGTTGTGAGTCAGCACGGTGTAAAGATTGCCACTGTTGCGAGAGCAGGTGTGACTTATCAGTGTCGATGTTATAATCCGATTCAGTTAGTAAAACCAGGTGCAAAACTATAATTTTTGTATAATGAGGACGATTTTTTTTTTACAGCTATTTGATTGTATGAAAATTAAGTTGCTTGTGAAACCATATACATAATTTTTTTAAAAAAATTTGAGGGGATAATTATGTCGGGCAAGTCAGCTGCATTGATTTTCAGTATTCTAGAAAAAAAACGAATGGTGTACTCCGCACACCGGCATACAAACAAGGGGGCGCGGACACACACACACACACACACACACACACACACACACACACACACACACACACACACACACACACACACATACACACACACACATACACACACATCCGCGACATCCTTTCTCCTCAAGTTTAAAAAAAATCATGTGTGATAAGTTGTTATCATGACAATAGTCCCACACCTTCTTACCACCTCGGGTACCAGTGACAGAGATAACCGGGTGGCGATACACCCGGGTTAAGCAGGGTGGGGGCAGGATTCTCGCAACATGACATCGAAGGAAAGCAAAGCGAAAATGTGATCTGTGCCTGGAAGAGTGTGTCCACCCTAAATTTGACCCTGAACGTTACGTCACTGAAGAATGTGAGTGGGTTAAGAGATTGGGGGAAGGGGGGCAGAGAGAGAGAGAGAGAGAGAGGGAGAGAGAGAGTATTGCATTGCTCAGCTTGAGATTATAAAGGATTATGTTGTATTATATTATATTGAATTGTATTGTATTGTATTGGATTGTATTGTATTGTATTGTATAGCATTGTATTGTATTGTATTGTATTGTATTGTATTGTATTGTATTGTATTGCAAAAAAACTAACAGGTTGACTGATCCACACAAGCCCTCATTTCCATCTTCACTGGACTTGGAGAATTTGAGCTTGCCAAGGGAGGGGGAGGGGTGCGGGGAATGGGGGAGGGTGAGCAATGCGGATCCACAGAAATGTGTTGGAAAAGCAGAGATAATGCATGCATGCTCTGAACGTGAAGAGTCACATCAAGTCCACTGTCGTTGACATTGACATTGATAACCTAACTGTATTGACGTTCACGCACATCATAAAATATTAATGAGTAATTTATAAGAAGGTAGTCCTGTTGATTGGACTGATACGGAATTGTTACCGTTCACTTTCCTGAGGCATCAGAGTGTCGACATCAAATCGCCCCACCTTGTAAGTTCAAACAGTTTATCACGCTTGAATCGTCGCAGAGTCTTTGTCTTGTTGCTATATCTTTTGACAGGGGTTAGCCGTCAGTCCGCCGTTTAGGCGAACAAGAGGAAGGTTTGCAACAAGCACAAACAATCAGAAAAACAAACAAAACACTCATTGTGTATTTAATACTACTCGCAGTGTTTTGAAACAGTCGCGTGAAGAGAGCGCGAGACAAGACGGGCAGAAGAGGGCGTTGTGTGCGGTGGTTGTATCTTGTCCTGACATCGCACGTCTTCCATCAATCCTCGTTTCCACGGGAGACACAAGACCGACAGCTCACCTTGTGAATTATTCATCATCTTCCCTCTGCCGTGTAACGGCGCAGTCCTTCCCCTGTAAACAGCAAGACTCACTATCCGGCTCAGATCTGACCATCCCTCTACTTTGACACATACCAACCTACAACCTGTATAAAATACCAACAGTCAACACGCTGAGTACTCTCTCTCTGCACAGTGCCAATTCGTTTGATGGAATCATTTCGTAACGGGCACTGGTGGATTGTTATGCAATTCAATCAATCAATCAATCAATCAATATGAGGCTAAAATCGCGCGTATTCCGTGGGTACTAAGCGCAGGGATTTTTTTGATTTTTAAATTTTTTTTTTTTGATTCATTGATTTATCAAACAGCGCTCACTGCGCAGGGAACCGTCAGGATGTGGAATTTCGGTATGTGACCAAGTGGAGGGGTGGTCTTATCCCATGTAAAACAACAACAAACTGGACTGGTCTTATCCCATGTAAAACACAACAAACTGGACTGGTCTTATCCCATGTAAAACACAACAACAAACTGGACTGGTCTTATCCCATGTAAAACACAACAAACTGGACTGGTCTTATCCCATGTAAAACACAACAAACTGGACTGGTCTTATCCCATGTAAAACACAACAAACTGGACTGGTCTTATCCCATGTAAAACACAACAAACTGGACTGGTCTTATCCCATGTAAAACACAACAAACTGGACTGGTCTTATCCCATGTAAAACACAACAAACTGGACTGGTCTTATCCCATGTAAAACACAACAAACTGGACTGGTCTTATCCCATGTAAAACACAACAAACTGGACTGGTCTTATCCCATGTAAAACACAACAAACTGGACTGGTCTTGTCCCATGTAAAACAAACAAACTGGACTGGTCTTGTCCCATGTAAAACACAACAACAAACTGGGCTGGTCTTGTCCCATGTAAAACACAACAACAAACAAACTGGACTGGTCTTGTCCCATGTAAAACACAACAACAAACAAACTGGACTGGTCTTGTCCCATGTAAAACACAACAACAAACTGGACTGGTCTTGTCCCATGTAAAACACAACAACAAACTGGACTGGTCTTATCCCATGTAAAACACAACAACAAACTGGACTGGTCTTATCCCATGTAAAACACAACAACAAACTGGACTGGTCTTGTCTCATGTAAAACACAACAACAAACTGGACTGGTCTTATCCCATGTAAAACACAACAAACTGGACTGGTCTTATCCCATGTAAAACACAACAAACAAACTGGACTGGTCTTGTCCCATGTAAAACACAACAACAAACAAACTGGACTGGTCTTGTCCCATGTAAAACACAACAACAAACAAACTGGACTGGTCTTGTCCCATGTAAAACACAACAACAAACAAACTGGGCTGGTCTTATTCCATGTAAAACACAACAACAAACTGGGCTGGTCTTGTCCCATGTAAAACACAACAACAAACAAACTGGGCTGGTCTTATTCCATGTAAAACACAACAACAAACAAACTGGACTGGTCTTGTCCCATGTAAAACACAACAACAAACTGGACTGGTCTTATCCCATGTAAAACACAACAACAAACTGGACTGGTCTTATCCCATGTAAAACACAACAACAAACTGGACTGGTCTTATCCCATGTAAAACACAACAACAAACTGGACTGGTCTTATCCCATGTAAAACACAACAAACTGGACTGGTCTTATCCCATGTAAAACACAACAAACTGGACTGGTCTTATCCCATGTAAAACACAACAAACTGGACTGGTCTTATCCCATGTAAAACACAACAAACTGGACTGGTCTTATCCCATGTAAAACACAACAAACTGGACTGGTCTTATCCCATGTAAAACAACAACAAACTGGACTGGTCTTATCCCATGTAAAACACAACAACAAACTGGACTGGTCTTATCCCATGTAAAACACAACAAACTGGACTGGTCTTATCCCATGTAAAACACAACAAACTGGACTGGTCTTATCCCATGTAAAACACAACAAACTGGACTGGTCTTATCCCATGTAAAGCACAACAAACTGGACTGGTCTTATCCCATGTAAAACACAACAACAAACTGGACTGGTCTTGTCTCATGTAAAACACAACAACAAACTGGACTGGTCTTATCCCATGTAAAACACAACAACAAACTGGACTGGTCTTATCCCATGTAAAACACAACAAACTGGACTGGTCTTATCCCATGTAAAACACAACAAACTGGACTGGTCTTATCCCATGTAAAACACAACAAACTGGACTGGTCTTATCCCATGTAAAACACAACAACAAACTGGACTGGTCTTATCCCATGTAAAGCACAACAAACTGGACTGGTCTTATCCCATGTAAAGCACAACAAACTGGACTGGTCTTATCCCATGTAAAACACAACAAACTGGACTGGTCTTATCCCATGTAAAAGCCTGCACGGATCTGAGATGGAGAGCCGAAATGTATTCTCGTGGAAGACTATGCCTTTAATACTAACCTCTTGAGGCTCACCACACTAACTGGCTGTACCAGATCGGTCACAAGTACAGACTTGATGTAATGTTGCTTAAATGTTGACTGCGCACATGCGCTTGCAACGTATAATGTGTTTCCGTTGTTTTTGATGAAAAGTGTTGTAATGGAAAGTCAAGAAGCGTGAGAATGGAATTCTATTCTAATAGACTATGTTGTCAGCATCACACTCCAACACCAAAGTGATCATTTTGAATTGTGAAACTATGCACAAATGTGAACAAACTGACGACTATTGACAATTGCACCCTGGCGAACTCCACTCCTGCCTTCACTAGCACCATGCCAACAATAGGAAACGTGCATCAGCATGCCCTGCGCAAACACCAGCGCCCCCCATGCGATAGGACGACATGCGTTTCGCTTTCGTCAGAAGGCTGTCAGAATATTTGCATTTTGCGTAGAATAATGTCACATCTCGATGCTAGGTTTGAAGTATGATGCGAGACGTGCTGTGAGGATGGCCAAGACGAATACAATGGTTGATTCGCGGTGAAACAGTTTTTGACAGAAAGTGTAACCAAAAGATATTCACCTCGTTGCATTCCAAAGACCTAAGAACAGTGTGCTGGCATTGAGGTGTGCTGGCATTGAGGTGTGCTGGCATTGAGGTGTGCTGGCATTGAGGTGTGCTGGCATTGAGGTGTGCTGGCATTGAGGTGTGCTGGCATTGAGGTGTGCTGGCATTGAGGTGTGCTTGAGGTGTGCTGGCATTGAGGTGTGCTGGCATTGAGGTGTGCTGCTGTGCAGTGTTCTAGGGTGCAGTTGATGAGCGCGCACGAGGGAACGTGTCTGTCTGTCTGTCTGTCTGTCTGTCTGTCTGTCTGTCTGTCTGTCTGTCTGCGACGGTCAGTCTGCTCGAGAAACAGGAGAGAGAGAGAGAGAGAGAGAGAGAGAGAGAGAGAGAGAGAGAGAGAGAGAGAGAGAGAGAGAGAGAGAGAGAGAGAGAGAGAGAGAGAGAGAGAGAGAGAGAGAGAGAGAGAGAGAGAGAGAGAGAGAGAGAGAGAGAGAGAGA